>NW_015114414.1:0-77226 GCF_001443285.1 Poecilia latipinna | reverse complement strand
CTACTACTCTAGCACTAAAGAAATGTATCTTGGTCTTTTACTAAAGACTATAGTGAAATCCTCCAAACACTAAAATCTGACGCCTCTCCATTTCTGTTTACATTTCATGAAACAGGAAGTTGTGTTCAGTGTCTTCTTCAGGGGTTTTTGTGTTGTTTCCTCTAGTGCAGCGCCCCCTCAGGTGAGGAGAGGAACAGGTTGCTCAAAGGGTTTTTTTGGTTTCACTCAGAGCAGAGAGAAAGAGAACCACAGCAGCCAGAAATGTAATAGATGTTGCAGTTTTAGTCCCAAATCAAACAGAATCTGCTGTACTATCATTGTGTTCTTTGCTTTATTACTGATGGTGAATCTATTTACCTCACTTCAAAAACAAAAAACAAAATCTTTCCAAGTAATTTTGGTCTAGTTTTTAGCGAAGATATCTTAGTAGACTTGAAATAAGACTAACTAGTAACTTTTCAGCACGATATAGAGGCATCATTTCTTAATATTGATGAAAAAGTTCTCATTTCATTGGCAGATAAATTATTACATGGGAAAAATGTCTCATTATAAGTTAAATAATCTGCCAATGGAACTAGTACTAGTAAGATCTTTTGTTTTTCCCTTTCTCTTCATAGAAGTTGCTCCGTTTTATGTATGTAAATATTACCTGGAACTACTTAACCTCTGACCTGAACACTTTGGTGATTCAGCCCCACACCTGGTATGGACTTTGTTCCCATACTTTTTCCAAATGTTTGTTCCCAGAGTTACATCAGGTCAGGGTAATTTAATTATGCTTATGAAAGGCTGTGAAGAAGAAAGTTTTGTTCATTTTAATTACTTCTGATAGTGGTTTTGATCTCAGTAAGGTTAAAGGTCATTATTCAGCATATTACAGAATATTTGGTGTCTGAACTATTAAAATCATCAGTTATGAGTCTTTTGGATTTGGATTCATCATGGATTTAAACTATTTGCAGGCGGTTCTGTATAAAGTTTAACCTGATCCTTCCCCTGATTGATAAAGATATTTGAAGTAAAATACATTAGCTGATTAAACTGGTATTTAAAAGTCTAACTTTTTATAAAATGGTTAATTTTGTGCATACTGTAAAACGTCATGTCAATGTACAGAAAATGCAGGAAAGTAAAAAAACAAATGTGAACAGTAGGAAGTTATTCAATGCATTTCAATCAGCAGTCTTATTAAAAATTGGCAAAATATGCAATTGGACATGAACTTGTTTCATAACAGGAGGATCCAAGTAGATTTTTACAAAATATTTGTACTTTTCCACCTCCTCAGGGCATGATGGACCTGCTGTGGCCACACAGTACCACTATAATATCACTCGGTTGTTTAGTAAACGGGAAGAAATGTGCAACTGTTTAAATCAAAAGATATAGTTTTTAATAAAAACAAAACAGCAAAACTAAGTAATTTTAGTTGAGTTTCTAGAGGAAATATCCTAGTTCACCTGAAATGAGACAAAACTAAGAAATAGGAGTTTGTTTTAAGTCAGTAATTCCTTAATATTGGCAAAAAGTATTGACAGACATTTTCCCATGCTACATGTGGAAGAATCTACTAATGGAACAAAATTATTTTGTCAATATTAATGAATTATTTACTTAACTTTATTTTGCTGAAAAGTTACTCATGAGTTTGTTTTTTCTTATTTCAAGTGTTTTAAGATATTTGCACTATAAACTAGACCAAAAATATGTGGTAAGATTTTTTGTTTTTGCCGGGCACAATGATTTTTTCGTATTTTGTAAAATAATTTAATTTTAACATTTGCAGCTGAGCTTGTCATGAAGGCGTGAACATCAGTAATCTGGAGGTGGAGGAGCAGATCTCAGGCTGATGAAGAGGAAAGATTTGAGCTCTGGATGTTTCTAGAGACTCACATGACAGCACCAGAGGAACTTTGGGTCCTTCATGAGCGCATGCTCCGTCAGCTTCTTGTGGAACAGCTCGTACACTTCAGGCTCCAGGCAGTCACGCAGCTGCAGAACAAAACCAGAACAATTCAGTTCGTGTTTCGGTTAAATAAGACTCAGTTACACTGAGGTTCATTAACTTTTGACCTGTTGATCTCCAGCTTTACCTTCCAGAACATTTTCAGAAACATTGTGTTTTCCTTAGACAGAATTATGTCGTCATACAGGTGCAGAAAACAGCAAGATGTGATATAAACACATGAATGATGCAAACTCCAAAACACACCAACACAAAAACTGGATTCAAGTTTTTAATTTAGTCAACTAAAGGGTCTGTAAGTAATTAATCACAAACTATATATCAATAGCATTTCATCTGCCGTTCTGCAGCATTTCGTCTGCCGTTCTGCAGCATTTTGTCTGATGTCCTGCGGCATTTCATCTGCTATTCTGCGGCATTTCATCTGCCGTTCTGCGGCATTTCGTCTGCCGTTCTGCGGCATTTCGTCTGCCGTTCTGCGGCATTTTGTCTGCCGTTTGCAGCATTTTGTCTGATGTCCTGCGGCATTTCATCTGCCGTTCTGCGGCATTTCATCTGCCGTTCTGCGGCATTTCATCTGCCATTCTGCGGCATTTTGTCCCTAATTGAAGCATTTTTCTTTTGCAATGTTTTTCTGTTACATTTGTTTGGCCATAATTAAACTGTAATGATCATATTGTCTGTAAATCTGTATAAATTAACAATTACCACTTATTTTGACTCTTTATCAGGTAAAAACTACTTTAAAAGTTGAGACTAAACCACCGGTTTTTAGTGTGATTGTGTCTCGTTATACTTCCTTTCTGCAGATTTTTTTTCGTAATTTGATTGAAAAAGTGAAACCATTAGTACACAGATTGATTATAAACGTTTTTTTCTCTCGTTCCCTGTTCACCTGGATGTCCAGGGTGGAGAAGTAGCTGTCCAGCTGCTCAGGGTCGTTGATGTCTGGCTCGCTGCAGGCGGGACACACCATGTCCCGGATGTGTTTGTCTCTAACAGCGATGGTGAAGTGCTGCCGGAAACACTCGTGGCAGACGGAGCACTGGCAGGACGTCAGAGACTGCATCTGCAGCAGCGACAGGGAAAACAAAAAATAAACGAGGTTTAGATGCTGCTTACTCTGCAGGAACCACCAGGGGCAGCACACTAATCCCAGGGTGAAATTCAAGCACCTTTCCAGGTAAGTTCTCAAACTTCTCCAGCTCCACACTTTGGAGATTTAAAAAATACAAAGAAACTAAAACAAGACATGATTATATAATTTATGTTATTAATAAAGTCTTGTGACTATATTCTACTTCCTACAACAGAGACAAACTAAACTAAAATATAACATTTTGCTTTGAAATGTCTCTCTCACAGATACCCAGTTAGAGGTTGGTAAAATACCCAATAATTTTACCCAAGAGTAAAACTACTTCAACATATTTTCCCTCAAGTAAAGATTGATAGTAGTTCTCCAATAAAGTAAAAAAAGTATTTGGCAAAAAGTCTACTCAAGAATTGTAGGACTTTTAGGGACCAAAATTAAAATATTTATTTTAAATAACAAAATCAGGCAAAAGAAAAACATTACTGTTGTTCTAAAAATTAGCTTTGAGCCCCACCAGGGTGGCGATTCATCTGAGTGCATAGTGAGACTGATCTGAGTGCATATATCTATGTGAAGGAGCAGCAATTGCTAGTCCGACTGACTGACCTTGCTGCGGGGGAAGATGCTCAGACAGACAGGACACTCGGTGTTCAGCAGACGCCGGATGAACTCCCGGTCGTGAGACTCCTTCACGGCCTGCACCACGTCCTCCAGGGAGTAGTTCACATCTGGCTCCTGGAGCAGCGACAGCGCGAGCTCGCAGCGCCCCCAGCTGGGCAGGTCGTACAGCGCCAGCAGACGCCGGCACATCCTCTGAAAAGCAGCAGCAAATATCCGGCGGGTCGTGAGGCAGGAACAAAAACCTTCCAGAGCAACAAACGTCTCAGGAGACGGACAGTCACCTGCTTGTCCGGGTGTTTGGGATTGATCGGTGGCTCGGGCTGGTCCAGCCAGATGCGCTGGTGGAACGGCTCCATTAGGGGGCGCTGCAGCAGAGACAGAGCGCCCTTGATGTCCCCTCCGCTCTGCCGCAGAGCCTCTTCGCACTGCGACATGTCCTGGAAGCCCAGGGAGTGAAGCTCCCTCATCTGGACACGAAACAAGAAGAGATCTCAATCACAGCTAATCGATTAATCGTTTATTCTGACGATTAATCAGATAGAAAATGGCACATGCTAGAGATGTTTCATTTAATCTCAAGCTTTTTTTAAAAATAAAATATTAGAATTACATTAAAAGATGCAAATTATTGTCTCAAAGCAAAAATATAAAATTCCTTCAGTGAATTTGAACCGGTTCAATCCACAACAGTTGTACATATTTACAGAAAAATATGTTCTTTTTTTAATCTTAATTGCAAAATGCGTATAATTTATCTAAAGTTTTGGATTAATTACGGCTCTTAGTATGTTTTTTTTCCAGCAAATTGCCTCTAGTTAGCGATTAATCGGTGACTAAATTAGTTGACAATTATTTCCCTTATCGATTAATCGAGTTCAATCCAATTAATCGTTTCAGCCCTTGAATCAACTTTTCCTAAACTGAGCTAAACAAGAGCTACCCGGTGGTTCATCTCCATAGCAACCGCTGTCAGGCTCCTACCTTGACCTGTCTGTCCCTCAGCAGCTGTCTCACAGCCTTGTCCTTGTTTCCGCCGGCTGCCAGCCAGGCCAGCTTGGCCTCGGCTCTGGACAGCTTCACGCCGCCGGGCGCGGCGTTCTGCTCCGGTGGCGGCCCGTCCCTCTCCACTGAGAGCGCCGTGCTGCCGTTCCCCAGCCTGGAGGTGAGCTGGACGGAGGCGGCCATGGCGCAGATCTCGTCCAGCAGGTGCGGCAGCTCAGAGGTAAGCCAGTCACAGGGGTTGATGCTGCTGCTGCCGCACATGCTCAGAGCGGCATAGACCTCCTCGGGGCTGACGCCACGCTTCTCCGCTTCCTGAAGACCAAACCGGATCAGAGTTCAGGAAGGACGAAAAGAGGGAATGAAAGAAGAAAGGAAGGAAGGAAACAAGGAAGGCAAAAGTAAGAAAGGAACAAAGGAGAGAATGATGCAAAGAAGGAAGGAAGGAGCGTGTTTCCTACTCTGATCTGCTGAATGAGTGCCAGTCCGTCCTCCCTCATCGTTTTCTGCCTCTTCAGGTCCAGGTTGGCTCGGGGCCTCGGCTGCGGCTTCGCACCCAGGTCAGGCTGCTCCTTGGTGAAGGAGGGCGGCTGCTGCAGCGGTTGCTGCAGCAGTTGCTGCAGCGGCTGTGGCGCGGAAACGCCAGATGTGTCTTTGCAAGGGAGACTGCACATCTCGCACACCGCCGAGGGCTTGGAGTTCACAAAGGTGCAGAACTGGCAGGTCCACTGAAAAAACACAAATATATAAAATATAAGAGGAACTAAACCACCAGAGGGCGCCAGGGGGTGCTCCAACAGGAAGTTAGACACAAAATGAGAAAAAAAAAAAGCAAAAATAAAAAACTTTAATCCCATAATTTTGTAAACTTTGATGCTATAAACATTTCATTTCCCACAGAGTGAAAAGTGACATTTAAACAGCATGAGGTCTAATAATTATCCATAAAATGGGTAAACTCAGAAATCTGACATCGTCAGCAGAAACCTTTGATCCAGACTCTGCAGCTGGAGGGACAGGCGGGCGAGTGGCCAGGCGGGGGCGCTCACACACTTCACAGAGGATGCTGCTGCCTTGGTTCACCATCGTGCAGCTCTTGCACTGCCACTCTGAGGGAAAACAAATACAAACTCTGTAATGAGAACAGATTTTCTCTTGGAGGAATCCTCAAATATACACAGTTCTATAATGAACACCAATGCAATTCAACTGGAAACCAATTAAATCTGTTTAGTGGGACAGTAAAAAGTCAGAAAAAAAAAAAAAAAGAATCAGGCTGATTAACTCCTAACACACAAATGCTTACATTTACTTTTTTCATATAATTTTCTCCCAACATTTTGTGTTTTTGTTAAATTGGATAAATGCCTCAATATTTATGTAAGAAGTGTGTCTGCACCAGAGGTGTTCAAAATACGGTCTGAGGGCCATTTGTGGCCCTCTGGTTCCAGAATGAGCCGAGTTTTAGCTGTAAACACAAGTGAACAGCTTTTTCCCCATTTCCTTTAGATCAACAAACTTTACAGACAAAATCTTAAAATTACAAAAAAATTTGATACAAAAAGTTTCTTCTTCATTGTCCAGGTTTTTGAACTTGTAATTTTGTAGAACCACAAACATCCAGCAAGACGTTACTCCGACTGGCTCAGAGAAAAATAGAAATAAAACAACCATTTTTATGTTTTGCATTTAAAATTTTTTAAATCTTACATGTTCTAGTTTATTATTTGAGAAGATTAAATAAATTTAATAGAAAGTAAAAAGAGGTCTGCACTGCAAAAACACAAAATCTTACCAAGTATTTTTATCTAGTTTCTAGTGTAAAACGTGACATAAGACAAAACTAACTCATAAATGGCTTTTCAGCCAGATAAATAAGTTTAAGTAAAAAAGTCTTGAATATCAGCTAAAGAAAAAGTAGATTATTTCCCTTATAACATGGGAAAACATGTTTCATTATAAGTGAAGTAATCTCCCAGTGGAACTAGAACTTTTTCAACAATATTTATTGACGTAAAACAAGTTCCTATTTTTGCTGACAAGTTACTTGTAAGTTAGTTTTGTCATGTTTCTTGTGTGCTAAGATGTTTGCTTGTTGGTAAGATTTTGTGATTTTACAAATGCTTTAACGTTTTTTGAGGACAAAACGTTTGGACACCACAGAAAGCCTCCGTCCAGTTCATGACACCTATTGTTTTGGTGTGTTGGAGTTTCGTGTATCCGAGTCCCACCGGTGTTCTGTGACGTCGGACCGGAACCGTCCTGGCCAGCGATGGCAGGAGTGGCGAGTCGAGGGCGGTCGCAGGTCGTGCAGAGGACAGCTCGCATCTCGTTCACGGTGGTGCAGTGAGCGCACTCCCAGGTAGACAGAGACGGGCTGGGGAACGAGAGCAACACTTAGCACCGGGTTTTCTTACAGCGATGCGTCAAGGTGCGTTCTGCTCACCTGGAGGCAGCGGCAGCGGCCAGGTTGGTCCTGCTGTGGCCCCTGCGGTCCGGATGGGAGTGGAAGAGCCGGTCGCAGTTCAAACACAGCCTCTGGATGCAGGTGGAGCACTGGATGCTTACAGAAGAAATGCCGCAGATGCTGCAATTCTCTGCAAAACAAGACAAAATTCAGAAATCTAGAATCCAAATGAAGCATTTCTGGATCAGTTCTGTGGACGCACCTGTCTGGGTTTTCTGTATTTTGTCTCGCTTGTGATTGGCTCTGGAGGGGTGGCGGTGATACAGGTCGTCACACGCGTCGCAGAAAGGGTTGTCTTCGCAGGACGGACAGACGAGTGTGGACGCTCCGCCGCAGAGATTACACTGACCGACTGCAGGGGGCGCTGAAGACAGCAGAGACAGAGTAAGACTAGAGCAGAACAAAAACCTGGAATGAGGAACTTTTTACTGTATCAAACTTTTTTTGTAATGAGATTAAGGTTGTTCCTAAATTTAATTTGACCAAGACACCAAGCTATAAGGCTTTTAAATTGCAATAGCAGTTTTTTTTTTCTCAATTTCTTGAGTTTATTTTATTACCATAATGTTAATTATCACTATTTTATTTTATCCTAAGCTCGTATCATTTGAAAATAATGTTAGAAAGGATGTAAATTTTAAGCTGTTGAGCTTGAATTTGTATTAGCAGCTGTCAGTGGCATCATCTAGAGACGAAGGTCTCCTGGTTTAGTTGCGATAATTGCAGGCAGATAAAAACACATGACAGTTTTATCAGAAGGTAATGAAAAATGGGGATTCCAGGGAATTAGAACCTTTAAACGAATGTTTTTATTTTTGACTTTGCAGACGATAAAAGCTAATTTCAGGCTTTGGAAGCTGCGAAACTTCAACTGAGACGTGAATATTTTCCAGAATACGTGTTGATTTTCTCCAGAAGAAGCTCTAGGCCTCCTTTCATTTTATTCATGGTGCAACACAGACTCACCTGCTGGTGGTTTTGGAAGTTGAGTCTGCCGGGGCAAAGGAGTAGGTTTAACTAAAGGGGGCGGAGCTTGAGGTTTATCTCCTTGTCCGTCGTCTCCAGGCGGATTTGAGTCGTCAGTCTGCTCCTTCTGCAGAGGAAAAGCAGAACATTTAGGATGTTTCCTGACGTCTAGCTGACTGGGTTGCGTTTGTGCTCCCGACCTGCAGGGTGAGACCCGGGATGATGTCCTTGAAGCATTCTGGGTGAGGATGGATGCCCTGGAGGTTCAAAACACAAAACAAAAAGTTATTGGGTTTCTCATCCAGAACAGAAAGAGAAACAAAGAGCGGGTTTTCCCAGGAGCCGAACTGACTTTCAGAAGCATGTCCACTTCGGTGCGCAGCGTCATCACCTCCAGCGTCACCGCGGCAACGACGTCACAGTCCGGCTCGGTGACTTCGTCCGGGAAGCTGAGGCCGTCGATCTGCTGGTTGGTGTATCCGTACAGAAACAGGACTCTGCGGCCGCCCTGGTGAGCAAAACGAAATACGACGGAGAGAAAGCTAAAACTGTAACTTGAGGAGTTCTGGGTGGAAAGTATTTACAGAGTAATGAGGGTTTTTTTCCCATCTTAAATGCAAAATGTTTTTATTTTTGAAGTTTTTGCTTAATTACTGCTCTGAATATGTTCTTCTTTCATCAAATTGCCTTTTTTGACTCCAGTTAATTATTAATGGATTACTAAAGTAGTTTATGATTATTTCAATCATTGATTCATTACAATTAATCAAATCAACCCTCTGCAGGTCTGTATTATTTTTCATAGATTATTATGATTATTGTAAATAGTCTGGTGTTTTTTGACGCACATGTAAATGTTTTTAATTATTCTACTCAGTTACACATTGTTTGGATTAGAGGACACCATTTTTAATGATTATATAGTATTTTATGTTGTAATTTTGCTCTTACTGTACAGTTTGTTGCTCTTAATTCAGTTTTAATATGTGTTATATTTTTTTATTTCAGACATCAAAATATATTTCTCTTCTACTTTATGCAGCACTGCCAGAACACGTAATGAGCGAATGTGTGACATATAAACATGTTATTCTTTGTTCACACGAGTCTCACTGCAAACCTCTACAAGTGAAACTAGTTTAGAATAAATAAACAAACGCCTGGCGGCGCAGCATGATGGTGTTAGTCTGGAGAAACGTCTGTGGATTTTACTCACCTTGATGGCGTCCACGGTGGTCCTGAAGACGGGGTTGTTGTGCTTGACGCTCCTCCAGTATCTGGGCCTGGTGGGACTCGTCAGGTTGCAGCCGTATTTCTCCAGGATGCTCAAAGCTTTGACGAGTCGACTCAACGACTCCGACACCTGGCCAGGAGAAATGAACCAAAGGAAAAAACATTAACATGACAATCTGTTTACATTCATTCTGTTAACGTTCAACTGCAAACCAGAGGCAGGTGGTAACCAGATACATTTACCTGATTACATTTACTCTGGAAAATATTTTTTAAAATTTTCCTTGTACGAGTATTAACAGTGTTGTACTTTCTACTTTTACTTCAGTAGTTTCATTAAGAAGTATTTCTGCTCCTACTTGAGTAAAATTTCTGGATTTTCTTCCCACTGAATGAAAAACAAACATGTTTTAACCAAAAATCCACCAGACACAGACACACACCTGCAGTTTCTGTTAAAGTTTCATAAGTTTTTTATTGAAAGAAACTGATTTGGAAACATTTTCTTTTGCCTGATTTTGTGATATTTCATTACTTATTTGAATTATTGTCATTTTGGTCTTTAAAATACCAAAATTTCCACTTAGCTTTATATTTTGATCCTTCTGAATATGTAATTTTTAAATGTTAAATAAACGATCATTTGATCAGTTACTAAACTTTTTACCAAATACTATTTTACTCTTACTTGAGGTTTTACCTCTGTAAACGATGCTGATGTAGTGCTATTCTTACTTGAGTATTATTTCAGGGTACTCTACCCACCTGTGCTGTAAAATGATAAGTACTACTTAAATAGAACACATTTTTCCTAATATTGTGAATCACAAAGCTAAAAATTAACGAGACAGATGTAAACTGCGATCCCACTGCTGCATAAGGAACAACAGAAATCAGCAGCTGCGTTACAGGATGCAGTAGGAACAGAAGAGAAACCTCGAGGTTGTTGCGACCCGCCGTGTTCTCCTTCAGCATCTCCTCCGCTGTCAGATGGCGGTACTTTTCTGAAACAGGCAGAGAGATGCTGGCCAGCGTCAGGACTTCGGCCTTCACATCCTGGGCTAAACCTGACGACGACAGCAGGGACTGGGCTCTCTGCCGGACCTCCTCCATCTGGATCGACTCGGCGCTGCTGCTCATCGCTGCCGGGGAAAAAAGATACCAGTTAGATAAATAAACTATTACAGCTTTGTAAGGCACAGTTTAGCTTTTTTTGCTGAACATATTTGCACAATTTGACATTGGAAAAATGCCAGTTTAATAAAAAACATGCTTTTTTATTAAGTGTTTTGCTCCTAGGATGATTTAGCCGTATCGAAATTGGTTTATTTCACAAAATTCCAAAGGAAACACTCTTCTCCTATCTGACGAATCGCATGATCAACAACCGGATGTTAGCCACTGGCAAAAACCACAAAGAAGAAGAGACAGGAAGTAGTTGGATAATCTTGGTGCAGCATGTTTTTTACTGACTTATAGCGTAAACAAACTTATTGATGTATGATTTTAATTTTTTCTTATTTAATGGAAACACTGCAATTGCAAAATTATTATTATTATTATTTTTACATTTTTCACATAATAAAGTTTTCCACACATCTGCAATGGAAATGCAGCTGATGCCACTGGTTCCTCTGACTCCATGTTTGCAGAAACTATAGCTGCAGTTTTATTTGTTAAACATTAAAAATTTCTTTGTTTTCATACTGACATGAATTATGATCCTTTTCACCAACTTTCCCTTCTGAATTACTCAAACGTTATTACTGAAATTACAATTCTATTACAACCTTTAAATTCATTTTTTTGTTATTACTTCCCATAGTATGTACCTGTGTCTAATTGTTTTAGTGTTTAGCTGTGTCACTTTCTTCATCAATAGAGATATTGATCCCATTAGCTTTATATACTCTGTTTTCCTATTCTATAGAAATCTCCCTTCACTCAGTACTTTTTGTTTTGTTTTCCTAAATAGAGCAATTCACAAAATGTTTGCAACTATTAACTTTGCAAGCTCTCGTTTGCTTTTCTTTCACTTATTTTTTAGTCAGTATCAGACAGAGATTTAAAGAGGAGTGGCAAAAGTAAATGAGGTTGATAAGAAGAGCTCAGAAACTAATTGTGTTATCCAGGATATACAAATTTGAAGACTCATCTCTGCTCTATTCCTGTACAAGGAAACTAATTTTTATACCATATTTAAAGAACATTTTTTGTAGTAATCATTTTCTCCTGTTGCATTAAATGAAACAACAGATTTAAAACTATTCGTGTCATTATAATAACATTTTTAGCAAGAAAAAAATTCACATTTATGGCATGCAGCCTCTGTGTCGGTTTGAATACCTTTGAATTAATTCTGAACATGACATAATGGGAAACTCCAACCCGGGCTAATATTAGTTACAGGAATAAACAGCTGAGAAAAGCGAAAGGATCAGTTTCAGTGATGCTTATTTAAATTAAATGAAACATTCAATAACTGTGTTATAACGCTGTTAGATCATAAGTTAAGAAAGCAATGTCAGTTCAGCTGAAAGTGAAACCTGAAATCAGAGTCAACAACAAGCTAGCTGTTTTGCTCGTTTACTCACCGCTGTCGCTCTTTCTACTGATTTTGACAGGTTTTTTTTTCTGCTTCCGCTAAAATGTATTGTTTTTATTTCTTCATTTTGTCTCAATAATGTCTTTAAAAAACTCCCACCTTGCTCAGACACTTATGTCCGTGTGTGATGAACTGTTCATGCGGAAATACAAATTTGAGGACTGCAGACTAAAATCTACTTCCGATTTGGGTTTTATTTTGATTTTCAAAGTAAAAGCGGATATTCCGTCGTGTCTTGTTTCTAAATGCCAAAAGCCAGTTTAAACCGGTTTTAAAGTAAAAACGGGAAAATGTAGTGTTTTTATTCATGACAACTACATTGAAAATGGTATGAATACGTTTTCCTTTAGTTTGCAATGTAATGTTTGTTGATTTTCTTTCATTTAAATCACTTTTAAGCACTGGTTTTAAGCACTTTGAATTGCCTTCGTGTTGGAAATGTGAAATATAAATACTACTAATAAACGCGTCTCATATGCTTGTAGTTTAGTTTCAGATCATTGTTGTTACGCTAATGGAGGCAGATTGACTTCCTGTTTCTACTGCGCATGCTCAGTAACAGCCTTTTCAGCGCAGGTCGTATGGGGACTACTTTCATCAGAGGAGGGACACTGTCGGTGGGAGGTGCGAGGTTTAATCGAAAGTAAACTGAATGAGGAAATAAAATATCTCACACCCACAGAGACAAACAGACCTCAGCTGCAGCCGCATAGAAAATATATATTTAAAATCCATTCTGTGGGTTTATTTATTTTAAATCTTATTGTTTTTAAAGCGGTAAAGTTTCATCATGTCAAAGGCAGCAACCCTGAAAATTAGCAGAGACCACGCAGTCAAGGTGAGTCGATCTGCTCCGATCGGGGCAGGACGTAAAGAGTTGGACTGAGACTTATTTTTTAAATGAAACTCGGTTTTTGTGCAGGTTTTGTAAATGTCGGCTGTATTAAAATGTAAAATGAAGTTGTTTTTGAGCGTAAAAGCGGCGGAAAGTCCCGTTTCTCAGAGGAAAGCGAAAGTAAATCCAGAAAGATTCTGCAAACGTGACTCAGCAGGTCTATTTTTCTTTTTGTCTCTAACACAGGTGGAAAACTTCCGCCAGTCCATTTATCATGAGGTTGGTGTCCCTTGATTGTCCAGAAAATTGAAATAATTCCCATTTTAATCCTCCTGCAGCTCCTGATGGGTTTGTTTTGTGATTCCAGGCTGAAAATCTGTTTTCCAGTTTTATTCCTGGGAAGATAATTAAGCTGGACGCTTTTCTCAGGGTTCAGTATACAAATTATTTCTTATTGTTTTTATCCATCCCCCCCAGGGTGACTATTTTAATTAAATTTCTCTTTTTGTTTTTCCCAGGATGATGCTCTCAGCATCACAGACATGTCCTCACTCCAGGCTCCTCTGGATATTCCCGTCCCAGATCCTCCTGCTCCAGAAGACGAGGTGATCCCTTCATTCCTTTGTTTTAGTCATAAACACTTTGAATTAGTTTCTATTATTTATGCATGCTTCCTTGTGGACAGCAGTCACATATTCATGTGTTTCAGCCCTTCATATATGTAGTTTTCTAGTAGTCTAGTTTGTGTCTTTGCAGCAAAATTCAACTTATTCCAGCACTAATCATGAATTACTGAGGTTTGCAA
Source organism: Poecilia latipinna (assembly GCF_001443285.1). Lineage (NCBI taxonomy): Eukaryota > Metazoa > Chordata > Actinopteri > Cyprinodontiformes > Poeciliidae > Poecilia > Poecilia latipinna. Next base: position 63,630 of record NW_015114414.1, on the reverse strand, counting down.
GACAATTAAACCAATAATTGTCGCATGTTTGCTTCTTTAGTAAAAACTGAGTATATTCTGATTCTTGCAGTTATGGTATGAATTAGGATTCTGGTTTGAGTCACTGAAAACACAATTTCAAGCATTTTAGCTAAAGAAAAGAAAGTTGATTCCAACCCATCAACTTCTGTAAATTCATGTCCAAATTAAAATATAAGCGAATGTGGGTCAACATGGAAAGAACTGTTAAATTATGCAAAAAGGGCTAGAAAAATTGCTGACATAAAGAGTTAATAACGGCTTCCTCACTTCTCTATTATTGTATATTTCCCAACTGGTTTGTTTAGTTTCTATTTTTCCTTCTAAGCTTTGTTCATTGCATCATCCTAAAAACATTTAACCTGTAATTTGTATATTTATTCAGTAGAAACTAATAATTAAACGATGAGAAATACTTTATTCCAAAAGAACAGGCGCCTGAATTATTGGCACCCTCTATAATTACGGTGCAATAAATATGTACTAGATTTTATGCATTTCTCTATAAGCTGATCTGTGTTTTATTAGTGATAAATTCCCAAGCAACAGCTGTACAAAAGGACGACCTGGTTTCCCATAAACCCAAAAGTCTGACATTTCTGCCGTTTATCTCCCAGGAAATGGAAACAGACAAGAGCGAGGAGGAAGAGAAGAAGAAGAAGAAAGGTAAAACGTCCTGGAAGATTCTGTATTTCTGTGTAGTAGGAGAAAAATCCCTTCAGCTGTTGTTTCTGTGTCCCTCAGCTCCAAAATGTGGCTACATCAAAGGAAACGAGAAAATCATGTTGCTTCTGGACAAAGTGAAGCCGGAGATCATGGATCTCAGAGAAACCATCCTGGCGGTAAATAAAAAAGATTATCAGTGGTTTGGATTTTACTATAATTACTGTCGATGCTCAGATTTATTTATCTTTTACTTCAGCAAAGAATCAGTTTTATTGCTCAAAATTGTGGGCAAAAACAAGGAATTTAATTTTAGTTTTTTACTTTAGTGTAGCTATAAACATATAAGGTTTAGAATAAATTTTTAAAAAAGCATATCTAGTTGTAACGGCATACAGCCTTTATCTAACTCTTATAACAATTATAGTAGCACAGAATACATAACGCACTTTAGATCCCCTGTTTTATTTGCTTTCTGTTTAATTAATTTAGATTTTACTTTTAATCCATTTTATTGCAATAGTATTTGCTGGGGGTTTTGTGTGCTTTGTTTCATCTTTTTTTGTTTTTTGTTTATTTTTCTAACTACTATTTCAGGTCTACTTCATTGTCTCTATATGGTGTTTATCATTGTTAAAAATCAGAAATAAATCATACTTAGAAGAAAAATAAAGGACGTACATCTGTTGGCAGCAGCAACAATTCTGAACAGTTCATGTCCAGCATACGTGTGGTCTGCATAGATGTTAGCTGACCTTTTCCTGACCCTCACTCTGGATGATGGGAAAGTCGGCTCCCCCTTTGCAAACCTAAATTTTATCTTAGTAAAGTTTAAAAGTATTTCTACCATACTTGAATAAATTAGTAATTAATATCAATAGTTAAAATAAAAAACAACAAAGATTATTAAAATGTTTCCTAAAATGTAAAAAGAAAAGAAATAAAGCCCAAAAATGTATTCTTGGTACAATGCTTTAAAACAATCATACAATATCGATGTTAATTTCAATATATTGTGAATTCCTAGTCGTTTGTCCTCTGATAGATGAATGGATGAAAAACCATTGATGTTTCCATTTGATGCCTGCAGGTTTCCTGCTGGATCCAGCACCTCATTCCCAAAATAGAGGATGGAAATGACTTTGGCGTCGCCATCCAGGTACATAATTTATTCTGCCTTGCGTTGATTTTATGAGGTTTGGCTGTTCCTGCAATCTTAACTTGAAATCTCTAATTGAACCACAGGAGAAGATCTTGGAGAGAATTGCTGCAGTTAAGACCAAAGTTGATGGTTTTCAGACCAACATCAACAAGTACGATGAGGATAAGGTTTTTCTTTAAAGCATGCCAGTAGGGTATATATTAGTGCTCAGCTGTGGTTGTTTCTGTTTGAACAGATACTTTTCAGAGAGGGGTGACGCCATTGCTAAAGCCTCCAAAGATACTCATGTGGTACGAAACTGTTTAATTTGGATAAACACATGGGAATTTATGTAAAATGGTTTCGTCTTTGTGCTAAAACATTAGCTTCTTTCTGCCGTCAGATGGACTACCGCTCACTTGTTCATGAGAAGGATGAAGCAATCTTCTCTGAGATCAGAGTGATCGTGCTGGACATCCGTGGATTTTACGTAAGTAAATAGAAAATACTTATTGGAATATAAGGAAACTCATATTTAAGCTGTAATGTTATAGTTTCTTTGCTTAGTTGTGAAACACACTTAAGAAACTAAGCATCTAAATGTCCTAATGATTGTTTCAAGCATCCAGCATGCCGATGTGAGTGAGTCCTTTTCAGCGCAGAAGGGATTAAATAGCTTGAGATTAAATGTTGTTGTTGCATCATTCCTTTGACACTTGGGCGCAGTTATAAAGCAGCAATACCCACATGCTGCATTCCATTTACATTGGAAATCGTAACTGGGAAGTCGGAGGAACGCAATTTCTCACTTTTCTGCGTTCCAGTTATGTTTCCAACTCCTCCCTTCTACTGATAGCCAACACTATTATGGCAATAAATAAAACGTGTGGGTGTTCAAGTTATTTTTTTTTTCTTCCAACTTGGAAGTCTGACGTTCCAAGTTTTGACTCTTAATGGAACGCAGCGTTAGAGCTGCAGCTATGATATGGCAGAATTTTGCAACCAGTTCAGAAAATCTGTGGCAACCTGACTAAGCTGGTGACCAAATGATGTTAATTTTTTTCTATGTATAAAAAAAAAAACACTTACAGCATGAATCATAATGTCAAAACTTATGTTTTACATATTAAAGGGAATGGATGGAAGTATAAACGTATCAATATAACCTTCCTTATACATTTATTAGATGTATAATCCACATATATGAGAACTACACCTAATTAGTTAACTCATCAATATAGTATTTATTTAATTGTAATTATAGTGGATGAACAATCGCTATAATTAAAGTTAAATAAACATGATGATTTTAATTAAATATGTGTGCTATGTATGTATTACTGGGAAATGTTCCAGTATTATTAATCTATTCTATTTTGGTACTTGAAGCAAATGCAGTTTATCATTTATTGTGAAAAATTCTTATTTAATTGTGGATTTATTTGTGATTTATTGCAGCAACAATAAAAATGTTTAAAAATCCCACTTAGAATATTGTTGCATTGTTACTGTTATATTGACATAAATAAAAATGTTATTATAAATAAGCTATTTTATGCTGTTTAGCAGTAAAGATCGTATTTCTTAAATGCAAACGGTGTCCTCAAGTAGCTGGTTTCATAATGGATTCATATTTTAACAGAAGTGTTTGTGTTTACTTTGCAAAATAATACAAAGGATTTGTTTATACATTTTTCTTACCCTTATTTCTGTCATGATGGCAACAAATCCCACAAAATATGATGATTAAAAAATGTCTGGAAGCTTCATGCTACATCAATAACACAAAATATACCAGACGTGTTACTGAAACCCTCCCAGCCATAACCTGTTCTCCCTGTTTATGCTGCCTGTCAGGAAACTCACCAAAAAAAATTCACAGCAGTTTTTCCTTCACTGCTGATCCTGGTTTACAGAGAAACAGTTTGTTGGGCCTCATATTAAATTACACTAAATTGAATTTCTGATTTTAATATTTTCAAAAAGTGGCTTTTATTTCAAACTTTCTCTGAGTTGCATACTGGCGTAAGGCCAACCTACTAAAATTTTTGTTTAATTATCAGAATAAAGTCGCAATTTTACCAGAATATTATCAGAAAAAAATATTTTAATGAGAAAAAAAAGCAAATTCATCAAAATCTGATGTGAGTGTAGTTGTTTTTTCAAAATATACAGTTGTTTGCACGATTGTCCTAATTTTACAGACTTATTCTGGTAATATTAGGACTTTTTTCACCTAACATTATAACTTTGTGGCAATATTATTAATTTATTCTGGTTATATTATGACTTTACTTTCCTGATATTACAAATTAATTCTGTTAATTCCTTTATTTTTCTAATTTTACAACTTTCTTCAAGTAATGACTTTAACTTTATTACTGTAATATTGACTTAATATTAGTATTCTGTCATGGAGTTGACTTGAATTCAAAGTCCAAATACAGAGACGTAGAACAAGATGGCCGCCCTGGGCATGCTGACATCACTCTGATTTATGGGGAGAGCAATTCCAACTTTCCAAAATTTAAACCTTCAAAATCCAAAAATTCCATTAACTGAAAATAAACGTATCGTCCAGCTTAAATATTCCTCGAAACAGCTTACATCCATTGAAAAGCCTAAAAAGTGAATCATGATTTCTCTCATCCGTTTTCCTCAGGCTGAGCTGTATGACATCATCATCAAGAACCTGGAGAAGGTGACCAATCCAAAGGGAGAGGAGAAGTCGTCGATGTACTGATTGTCAACGAATCAATCCATGCTGTGCGACTGAATCCAGTCCGACCCGAGTTTCCTAATTTTCCCTCTACAGTCCTAAAATAATTACTTGGATGTTGGTTTCATTACTTCATTACTTTGCTGCAACACTTCATTTCTGATCCAACATTTGCACTAAATTGAACTCATCAATAAATAAAGAACTTTTTTTTATTCCAAGCTGTTGGAAATTCTCCTTTATTTGAAACGAAAACAGCCCGACATGATGCATCTTTTATTTACTAAACACAAAATAATAATAAAAAAAAAGACTTAACAAAAAACATTTTCCTTTTACAAAATCAGAGAGTATCAGAAAGTGAGGAGCGAACGCAGGCGGCTGGGCGGTCACACCTCGGGTCCTTCTCCTCCAGGGATGAGCTGCAGAGGGGGAAACATTTCAGGGTGAATCACTCAGAAATGGAACGCAGCTCGACCGAAAGCAAGCAGCGGCCATGTTGGTTACCATGGTGATGTTGTTCCCATTCAGGAGGATCTGATCCAGTTTGGTTATCCTCCTTCCCTCTGGGGTGATCTCACTGCAACGGACCAGAACCGAACCGGATCAGAACCATGAGCAGAACATCCAGAAAAAGTGAAAAATGGATGAATAGGGATCTGGGTGGATGGATGACCATTTTGATGGTTGAATTACGTAATCCATCATCCATTCATGTTTATGTTCATCCATCCATGTTCATGCGTGGATGAATATGGATGGATGATGGATAAATGGATGGATGAATGAATGAATGTTAATAGATGGATGGAAGAATTGATGGATATGAATCTGGGTGGTAGGATGAATGGATAAAGGGATGGATGGATGAATATTGATGGATAAATGGATGGATAGATATCAACAGAGATAGAATGATAATTAAATGGATGAATAAACGGATGGAGAGGTAGACGGATGGATGGATGTGTAAACATAACTTACAATTCAGTGACATCCTCCAGCACCATGTCTGAAAGTCAAGAGTTAAGGAGCAGAACTGTGAGGGTTCCCAGGTAGGGGGCGTGGCTACAGGTGTAGCTGCACAGTCCTGTCATCCAGCCCTCACCTACCAAACACCTGGTGGTTTCAGACCAGAACCCATGTGTGAGTCTCAGAAAGGATACTGACAAAGTCGTCGAAGCCGAGCAGCGTGCCGACGATTTCTTTGTCCGTTTTCATCACTATGTGTATCCGGGAGCCGATACATTTATCCACAAGCTCTGTAAAACCGAGTAAAACACGTTACAACTGTTGTTATGCCATTTACATTTTTATATCAGATTTAAGGAGGAGCAGCAAAAGCGAATGAAGTGGATTAGCAGTGCTAGCTAACACCTAATGGTGTCATCCAGGACCGTGTTACTGTGAAATATCATCTCTGCTACCTAGATATTGAGCTGTTAGCATGTCATTAAAGTTATTTAGCGACAGTCTTCACTAAGAGGCCTCTTCTGATTCGTTGCAGGACTGACTGCTACTGGAGCAACCATTTGGACAGGAACACAGGTGTCTAATTAGTTAAAGCGGCGTTCATCTTGGAAAAGCTCTGCTTCTGTGAATATACTTTTAGAAATAGAATGCAGCTCAAAACCCTTTATTGTCTAATTTAGTCTTATTTTCAAAACGTGTGTTTGATAAATGGTAGCTTTACTCCGTTTCATCAAATCTGACCCTCCAACATTAAGCTTGTCGTGGTTGCGTCACAATAAATTAAAAATAAAAACATCACATTGTTTCTGACCCACATCCGGAGGTTCTCCTACCTGAATCACAAAAATACACAGAAATTAAGATTATTACGAACCGAGTGGGAGCAACTGTGAAGGATTCGTTGCTGGTGTAGCCGCCATCTTGAATCGAAAACAGTCAAAACCAATCGACCGAAGATTTAAATTTTAATCAGGCAAAAGTAATCGGACATGCCAACATCAATTTTATAGTGGCTTATATATCTTTGTCTATCAAATAATAGTGGTTTAACTCAAAAAAGGGAAACAAAACTAGCATAGTTTCTTTTTAAAAACATAGTTTTTTTTAACATATAAAAACATTTTCATTGGGAGATCTTATCTGACTCCACATGATGGCGCTGGTTGAAACGTTGCTGTATGACGACATTTCCAAAGAAAAGGTATCAAAAAGTCAAGATAGTTCTCTGTCGAGTCAGGGAAACAAAATGTAACGTTTTAATCTTCATAGCATTATCGTTTATTTTAGCTCATAGCATCTATTTAGTTGGAGGAGAAAGAGAGCATGTAGAAAAAATACAATGCCTTTATTGAAACAGAATCGAATAGAATGAACTTCATTTGCATTTACAAATACATTGGTGTACAGGTGGTTTGAATTTCTGCATTTTACTCTTTCCAAAAATAAAAATAAAACATAAAAGTAAAAGAAATAAAATTATTATGAACTTATATTTAGCTACAAGACTTCAAATGAAAACAGCCTTAAAGTTTATGAAGATATAGTTACATTAATCAATATATTTTTTAAAACAATTTCAAATAAATGTGTCTTTAAAGCTAAAGCTAACTTCGTGCTAACGAAGCTTTTAGCGGCAAAGCAAAGGCGGAAGTACGCTGCAGGGAACCCTCTCGTTGATTCCCGCTGGGAGTCGAGCCAGCTCAGGTTTGTGGCTGTTGTTGCTTCTTGTGTGTGTGACAGATTCGGGGCTAAAACTCGGCTCTGTTTGCTCTTTACACCGGACTCCTGAGGGAAACCGAACCTGGACTGCCAGAACTGAACACTAACGGTAGAAATGGAGTCTCAGGGCAGAGACGAAATGAAGGGGCCGGTGCTGCACATCGTGGTGGTTGGATTTCACCATAAGAAAGGCTGTCAGGTAGCTACTCAAACCTTATGCTAACTCTGGCTAACTATCTGTCATTTAAAGTCGCGTTCCCACTAAAATTACCCCCGATTTGTGTGGGAATAATACTCTCACTGTGTATAAATAATAATCATGATTTTGGAGTCTTTCATTGGTGTGGAAATGAATAATCAGCTGTTTGCTCTTGGATTCACTTACTTTCTATTTCCAGCTGAAATATTTTTACAGCTCAGTGTTTCCACCTGATCCCACATCCGCTTTGCTTTAATCATTTTAAGATTAATTGATTAATTAGCAAGGTGATCGGCTGCCCAGTCTGGTTTTGTTTCAGTTGCATATTTATCCAAACGGTGAAATACTTCCTGAAAAACAAGATTAGTTCCTTTCTGATTTCATGTCTACTGAAGCACACATATCTGCATGTTTAATTAAAACGGCATTGAAGCAATAACACAATCGTAATGAAATTCTCCTGATGGTTTGCTGCTTTGTTGTGTTTAGACTTGAACTTCCACAGCATAACTGTGAATAAAAACACCTCGTCAATGTTTTAAACAGAGAAAAATGCATAATTTGAGGCAATTTATTCACTGCAGTTAAAAAACAGTAATAAATTGCAGATATTTTGTCACTGGTATATCAGTGTGTGCCTGTAATATTAGCTGATAAATTCCAGGAGTCACAAACTGTTGCATTTCATGCAAATAATGTATTTTGTAGAGTTCCAGGATTACAGGACAAATAAACATTTTATTATTTAATGTTGAGAAAACAATATAAACTGCAAAAAAGCCATATTTCTCACTTCTTTACTGTCATCGTGTTCATTCTCCTTGAGCATTAGCACCTTTTTGACTAAGATCTTTACCAGGTAAAAGTCACTGAAAGACACTGCAACTAATTTTTTATTATGGATTCAAGGAGTTTGAATGTTTAAAACCAGAAATATAATATCCTTATAACTACTGTGTTAATGTTGTTGTACACAGTGTGTTCAAGCCTCTTCCTAAGAACACCTAACTCCCTTTAGTAAGCATCCCATGTGATATTAGGTGCAATTTGGAGGCGAGTGCAGAGTTTTTAAAGTTAGGATCAGAAACGAACTTAATTACCAAATTCACAGTGACAAAGCATGCGTATTTTATAAATGTCCTCTTGCTTTTTAATTGTGTGGGTCAGAAGCTGAAAACTTTGGAAAGCGCTGCTCCAGAGCGCTTTCTGATGGTGGAAGTTACGGTATTTCCTACCTGACTTTCTTTCTTGTGCTGGTGAAGTCTCTGTGGGTCGACCATCATGTTGCATTAGTTGCTGCCAACTTTAGCTGCACAAGTTGCGCAGAGATTTCACATAGGTGGAAATTAAAACAAGGTCAGTAATTTCTGTTTGTATAGTTTATCGTTTTTCTCTTTCTACCAACAACTGGATGACAAAGTCTTCAGTCTGACTCATTGGTCTCAACTAAGACAATTTTCATAATCCATTTTATTTTTTGTTTCTGTTGTTTTCGTTTGTTTGTTTTGGATATTTAAAATCTCTTCCAGTTCCAGAGTTAAATGTCCATTACAATGTAGAGTTTGTGTTCTGAGGCCATTACCATTATATTACTTGAAAAATTGTCAAGACAACAATATTTATCACAATAACGTCTGGGAAAATTTACCAACCAGAAAATTTGTCATCGTGACAAGTCAAGGCGGGGTGCAATTTGGAGATGTGTGCACCATTTTAGATGAGTTTAAGTTGCTTTTATTTACCCATTAAAGTGGAGTCATGTAGCACAACACCTTGCATGGTTCTAAATGGCAGGGATGTGGTTAATTTGATCATATTAACCTTTGTATAGAGAATTAAGAGTATTCTCTTGAATGATTGGTTTGGGAATGAGCTAGAAAAGGTTTGGCTTCTCTGCTTAACATGTTTTCTTAGTAATCAAAAAAGAGCAATCAAAAAGTCAAATATTTCTGAAACTAGACATGACAAAAACCACTTCCTGGATGGTTTTAGCATAAACTGCAACACAGTCAGCCTCTTTAAAAAACATTGAAAAACATTTCAATGACTGAAACATTGTTTTTGTGTTTTTGATCCATATTTTCAGATTAAATTAATTTCTCAGCCCAGATGTTGTGTGTAAAGACATCTTGTGTCCACTGTCTGCTAATCAGTGAAAGTGGACATGCTGAACATGAGGTATCCGTCCTCTAGTTCCCTCCTTTAAAATGCATGACATGGTGTACGGATGGCCATAAACCACGGTTTGCCTCTGTGTTGTCGCCGCGCTCCATCTGCCTGCATCATGTCGCTCTGCAGCCTCAGGAGCAGCTGCTCTCCACCTTGAAAGATTAAAAAAAAAAAAGAGAGAGAGAGATTTTTTTTCTCACGTAAAGTTGAGAGCGAGGACAAACTGCTCTGGGGTTATCTGATCAGGATCAGAGGCCTCCTGCTGAGCATCAGACATTTGGGTTTGTGGCCTTCTCTCTCACTGGGTTTGCAGCTAGTGATTATTTTAGTAATCGATTATTCTGATTAATCGGATAGAGAAAAAAAACAGGCACTTTCTGCATATTTTTAATTTAACCACATAAGCATTTTACGGCATTTTTAAAAAACATTAAAAATATTAATATGCAAATAATTTTGTCACTTTTCTCTTTTTTGCCTAAAATGCAATAACATAGCATTACTTTAGGGAACATTTGATTATTTGTAGCAAAGGATTTATCTGCATGAAAAATACTGTCTACTTCTGATTATTATTTTTTAAATTAATAATTGGACAGCAAAATGTGTTTAAAGGAAAATTTCTTCTACAGAATATGAACCAGGTGAAGCTAACAATGCCACTTGATGAGTTCTGAATATAACAGATTTACAGATAAAAATGGTTTTTCCTTTTAAATGCAAAATTTGGGTATACTTTTACAGTTTTGGCTTAATTACTGCTCTGAATTTGTTGTTTTTTTTCAGCAAATATAAATGCTTAGAGTTGGTATACTCTAGTTAACGATTCATCAACTACTAAATTAGTTGATGATTAATTCATCAATTAATCACAATTAGTTTGATTAATCTATCACATTAATTTATTTGCAATTTATTTAATAAATTTTCTCTGAAATCTTTGCGATAAGTGATAATTTTGTCATTTTGAGACCATTTTCAACCAACATTTTAATAATGGCATTAATGCAAGAATACACAATAAAACAATGTATTTATTAAAAAGACATTTAAAACTGTAACTGGAAGATATTTTAAATAACCAAAATAAATGAACAGAACAACAATATTTAAAAAGGATTATGAAATCTCTGGAACCAAAATGAAAAAAAATGATTAATCATTCTTCTTTAGACGGGAAAAACAGGCAAAAGGAGCAGGAAAGACTTAAGTAAAAAAAAACCTAAATGCATAAACATGCATAACTACTTCGTACTGGGTGTCAAATCTTTGCAGCATTTTTGAAAATGCCAACTTTTTAACAATATTAAAGGAAAGCATTTCTTTACAGATTGTTTTCCAAATGGAAATGACCAGGCTCTTTTTAATTGATTATCATGTGATTAATTGATTTATTGGTTATCGTGTCAGGCTTGCGACGCCTCGGCCTGTTTTTCCTGCAGAACTGAGCCATTGTTTGTGGGTGTGTGCTGCGTTCAGGAGCAACAGGTTTTAATTCAGCACTGCAGCTGCAGAGTGAGAGTTTTCTTTGAGCTCAGTGGAAACCAAACAAGTTTTGTGAAACATGAGACGTTTTAAAGAGGGGAGGTGTAAGCAGCTAAATCATCTCCGTACTTTAGCATACTGGTAGGACTGAAACGATTAATCAATTATTTAAACAGTCGTTAACTAACTTGGTAGTTGATTAATTGTTAAATGAAGTATGCAGACTCCAAAAAAGGGCATTTGCTGAAAAAAACTCAGCCGTAATTAAGCCAAGATTATACAAAAATTATATACATTTTGCATTCAAGGTTTATCTAAATATGTTTGAGCCAAAACTCCCCAGATGGCAGTTTTAGCTTCACCCGGTTCAAATTTACTAAAATAACGTTGTATTATTGCATTTTAGGTAATAGAATATTTGTTTTCTTATTTAATTAATTTATTTATTTGCATCTTTTAATATATTTGGTTAAATGGAAAATCTGTAGAGTGTCGAATGATGATCTTAAAAACCGATTAATCATCAAAATAATCGTTTGTCAGAATAATCTTAAGTAATCAGCAGAGAGCGAAGCAGTTGTTACTGCCCATCAATCTGGGGAGGGTTAAGAGGTCAGAAAGATGATATCTATATCTGCTCTCATACAAACCGATATCATCCGGCTGGATTCACCAAAACAATCCAACAAATGAAGAAATGAAAACTTTCTTCTTGAATGACTGGAAGTAAACGAGCTTTTGCTTCCTGTGTGTCCCCAGGTTGAGTTCTCGTACCCGCCGCTGATGCCAAACGAGGGTCACGACAGCAGCCTGCTGCCGGAGGAGTGGAAGTACCTCCCTTTCCTGGCTCTGCCCGATGGAGCCCACAACTACCAGGAAGGTACGGCGCCGCCGGATCCACAGAGATCTCACACAGGCAGTGAAAAAGCATTTAAATATTGGCATTCTGAATCATTCTCAGTATTTATTGGTTATTTTTGGTGGAGAATTTAGTTTGCGGATACTTCATAATTAATTTTATTTGCTGTTATTTTGTTTTTTGTTCCAGTGTAAAATCTTTATCTAAATTTAAAGTGTATCGATCTTTGAGGATATTGTATCATCATGCCATCATTGCCATTATATTACTTGAAAATGGTCTAAAAACAACAATATTAACATTTATCGCAATAATTTCTGGAACGATTTATCATCCAGCAAAATTTGTCGTGACGGGTCTTGGCAGGGTGCGATTTGGAGGCGTGTGTGCTCATTTCCGATGAGTTTAAATTGCTTTTATTTACCCTTTAAAGTGGAGTTTTGTGCCAAAACTTCACACAGATCAACATAAACACTTTGCAGTGTTATAAATGTATTTTATCCTGTTGGCTGCTGTTTTAGAGATTCTCTTGAATGGTTCTCCACTGGGAGATTGGGTTGGGATTGAGCTAGAAAAGGTTTGGCTTCTCTGCTTAAGAAAAAGAGCAATCAAAATTAATTTCATTACTTTACAACTAGATGTGACAAAAACCAACTTTATTGACTTTTTAGAATGTGTTGTACTGTTATGCCATTGTATTACTTGAAAATGGTGTCAAACAACAACATTATCGTTTATAGCCATAACATCTGGGAAAATATGAATTTTTCTTGAAAACGTTTTATTTTTAAACGTTTTTCAAGTGGCTGTAACTTTCAGCTTTTCCTGGCTGTGAAGGCAAACATCAGGATCTGAGCCAAAGTTAACATTCAGGCTGGAAAACCTCATGGTTTCATCTTCCTGAAACCAGACTTCCTGTCTAATATTTAACTCTTGTCTGGACATCTTTCTGGATTCTTATCAGCCGGGTTTTCACAGCATAATAAATCTTTTATGTCTGAGCCGCTCATAAACCAGCCGCGTCTCAGGGAGGCTGCTGGTTTTTGGTTACACCGGACAATGGCTGTTGTGAAGAGACAGAAAACTGGAGCTGGTCAACCAGTGATCACCATGGCAACATGGACTTAAAGAGATAAATCTGGAATCCTCCATCTTGTTTTCCAAAGGGTCTGAAAGTTTAGTTCCTGCCTCAAGATCCCAGGTGATCCAGTTCATTCATCCATCTGTTCGATAGTTCGAAGTTCATCCGTCCATCCATCCATGGAAAATGGACTGAACTTATATAGCGCTTTATCCAATCATTTTTGACCACTCAAAGCGCTTTACACTAGAGTCACATTCACCCACCCCACATTCGCACTCACATTTATACACCGATACGCAGCTCGGTAGGAATTTGGAGTTAAGTGCCTTGCCCAGGGGCACATCGACACATGGCAGGAGGAAGCTGGAATCAAACCTGCAACCTTCTGACCAAGACGACTACTCTACCCACAGAGCCACAGTCATCCATCCATCCAATGAGTGAAAATGTACATTTATAAAATTTTTAAGAAATTCTAGGGAGTTTTTCTCTCCTTTTGCTGCAGATCTTCCTGTTGGTTAAATATCGTCTTTCTGAGTTTTTCTTCTTCTTCTCAGGATTATTGGTCATTTTTGCAGAGTCCTGTTTTCTTTAACCGCAGCGACTCTGCGATGTCGCCGCTGGCACCTCTTCTCTGAAATCTTTAATCTGTGTTGATCAACCTTTAAGACGCTCTGCTGTCGCTCTGAGCCTCAGAAAATCTCCTCAGAGTTCAGAAACGCTCAGATAGAAATGAGGCTGAAAGTTGTGACATTTTGTTTACCAGAGAAAATCAAATGAAAACAAATTCAGGCAGAACAGGACTCTAAAACCAGTTTAATCGGTTATTGATTTACAATTAAAACCTGATTAAAAACATAAACTGTCATTTTATTAGATTCAGGGACGAATAAGCACGATATGGCTGAAAAACATACCACATCGTAATCGTTTCATATCAGTCGATATCAATAACGATTGATTAGTTTTTTGTTTTAAATATCTGAAATACTTTCAAACTGTTGTTTTATTTACTTTTTTAATCAGTAATAAAGCACTGTGGCGAAACCTTAAACTGCTGCTGTGTCAGTTACTCAGCAGGTCGTTGCTAGGTAACCAAGGTTGGGCGGAACTTTGAAACTCCTTCCAGCAGTTTGTTGCTAGGTAACCAAAGAGTGAGTGAGTTAGTTGATTGATTTTACCAACCTAGCCTACACCTCCCACAATGCTGTGAATTCACCGAATAATCTGTATATTGAACATTTTATTAAATGTTTTATTTATTGATAATGATCTTGCGTCTATCACAATATAATATTACTGATTTATTTTCCAGTCCTATTACGGCTCTTCACCAGGACAGTAGGTCTTGGGGCAGCACAGGCATTTGAGGTCTGGGGAAATGTTTAGGTTTTTTTAATCATGAATAATTTCTCTATCACTTGTTTGAATGTCCATTGATTGGGGAGCGAATGATTCTCCATTGTTAATTTAAACGTTCATTTTCTTATCTTGGTCCATCCACAAAAAAAAAAAAAAAAGACCAAATATGAAAAATATCAAAATATTTATTCAATTTTATTTTTTGTTTTTGGCAGAATGAGCTGCTGTTGATAAGCAATATTTACTGATGCTATTTAAGACTGTGCTGTGTCGCTTTCACTGTCATGTGACCAAACAAATACCACCTTACCAACCCGCTTCCCTCCTAAAATACAACCACAAGATGAAAATAAACTTTGTTATTGGCTGCTCCAACAGCAGGAAGTGGCCTAAAGAGCAAGGAATACTGCGTAAATACAACCAAAACAAACGCGCTAGTTTAGCGCTAGCAGGAGAAATGGCTCATCGTCAAAACAGAAATTCTACAACCTCTGAAATTTGATGCTACCTCATTTTTGTTTACATTTTGTGAAATAGAAAGTTCTGCTGCAGTGCTTTCTTCAGAGGTTTTTGTGTTGTTTCCTTCAGTAGTTCTTGATGCAGCGCCCCCACAGGCGAGGAGGGGAACAGGTTTTTCAAAGTATTTGGTTTGTTTGACTCAGTGCAGCAGCTGAAAATGCACCTCTGTTGCAGTTTTTGTCCCCAATCAAAGCGTGTTTACCTGGCCGTCAGGTGTGAAAACACAGCTTGATTTATTTTCTTCCTGTTTTCAGACACTGTTTATTTTCACCTGCCGCCTCTCAGTGTAGACATGAAGTGCGTCTATGGAGTGTCCTGTTATCGCCAAATAGAAGCAAAGGTTAGTGAAACTCATTTAAATAGAATACTCTGGAGGATTTTACAGGGTGAACTTTGACCTCATTGATCTAAATGTTGCATGTTGATGGAAACTGTTGAGTTACCTGTTTGTTTTCTTCTTCATGTCGTTCTTCATCGATGTGGATGTGATTTCAGGCCCTGAAGGTCCGACAGGCGGACGTTACCAGAGAGACGGTCCAGAAGAGCGTCTGTGTCCTCAGTCGAGTGGTGAGTCGCCGTCGGCTTCAGGTTCAGCTCAGAAACCGTGACTTCACATCGAGTCAGACTGAAACTTAAATCAATCTTTCCAGCAAGCCTGATCTGGGGGAGTGGAAAGAGGAAAACAGGGGTCAGAGGTCATACCAGGGTTGGAAAAACAGAAAAAGATAAATTAATAATATTAACAGGATTTATTTTTCAGTGTTTAAAATAATAAATGAGTGAAAAACTGCATTTCTAAAACAACAAGTTGGACCGACCAGGAAGAGTTTTACTTTAAAGATCCATCCATCCATCCATCCATCCATCCATCCATCCATCCATCCATCCATCCATGCATCCATCCATTTATTTATTTATTTATTTAAACATCCAACCTCTGGTTATTCACAGTTTAGCGACGGTTCACTGGCAGCTGCTGCTACCAGCTGATCAGTAGATCTCATTAGTTAGCAGGAACCTCAGTGATTCATGGATCTTTGTCCTGGTTGGGGGAAAATCCTCCTCCATGTTTGGGTCATGATGTTTCTGAATCACTGCTGACTCTCTCTCTCCAGCCTCTCTACGGTTTGCTCCAAGCTAAGCTTCAGCTCATCACACACGCCTACTTCGAGGAGAAAGATTTCTCCCAGATCTCCATCCTGAAGGTGAATCTAAGCCACTATATGAGATTCACTTCCTGTTTCCTGTTGTAACCACCCCTGGCTTCCTGTTCAGGAGCTGTATGAGCACATGAACGGCTCCCTGAGGGGCTCCGCTCTGGAGGGGTCGCAGGTTTATCTCGGTATGCAGACTCCGACCTCCAGAAACGCTTCAGATTGTCCTGGAAAACTCCTCATTCATTAGTTTTTTTTCCTCAGGTTTATCACCAAGAGATCTCATCCTGCACTTTCAGCACAAGGTTGTAACAAAAACATTCACAAGACGCTAAAATCTCAACTTTTTCTAACATTTTTAACCGTTTTGCAGGTTCTCATCCTCTTCAAGCTCATTCTGTTAGAGAAGAAGGTGAGAAAAGTAAAATCTCATTCTGTAGTTTTGGTTTTCCACATGTGATCCAGCAGAACTGTGTGTCTGTCTGTCTGCAGGTCCTGTTCTATGTTTCTCCTGTAAACAGGCTGGTTGGAGCGCTGATGACGGTTCTGTCACTTTTTCCTGGTCAGTAACTCAGAGAACATCCGAGCCATTTTCAGTCCAAGATAAATAAAACTTGTTTAGAGTCACTAATGTTAAAAAAACACAACCTATACATATTCATGAATATCTACTGAAGGAAATTTGTTCTGATTTTTATAGAGCCATAATTTTATTCCTTTTTATAGGACATAAAACAGAGGAAAACACAACTTTTTCCAAAAGGGGATGAATATGTTTTATGGAACCTGAAAAAACAGAAATTGTACATTTTCATAAAAATCAACTTTAAGAAATAGCATCTGTCATCAAAGCTCTGACATCTGTCGCAGAAGCTGTGGCATTTGTTCCCACCGAAGCCGGAAGCTGCTGGTACTAAGCTGCAGCAGTTCCTGCCTCGATGTGAGCTCACCGTCTCTCCATCGATGTTTCTGCAGGTATGATCGAACACGGCCTGGTGGATTCGTCGCACTACAAACCAAAGAGCAGCGTGTCGGACGACCCGAGTCTGGTGGAGAGCGGCTTGGGAGCCGAGGAGTTCGTCTCCGTGTCCGTCACGGACATCGCCCACGCCAACATGGAGGCCACCCAGCCAGCTGCAGAGTCCCTGCCGTCGGGGAACAGCACGCAGGGCGACAGCAACCACCTCAAACCGCCGTCACGCACCTCTCCAGAGTCCTCCGAGAGCGACTGGGAGACGCTGGACCCCAGCGTGTTGGAGGAACCCAAAGAACCTGCAGCTGACAGCAGCGGGTCGGATATGCCAGACGCCTTCGACTCCAAACCAGGAACTCCGATCACGGTGCAGCCGCTGGGGGTCAGCGGTCAGGCAGGGGTCATCCAGGGTCTGGTGTCGGGTCTGGAGGAGGATCAGTACGGCCTGCCGCTCCCCATCTTCACCAAGGTAAATAAAACCAGCTGTTTTGGTTCTAGAGGGACATGTTGTGGTTCCTCAACTGGATCGATGTATGACCAAAATGGAAATGCAAAAACGAAATGGGAAGTTTTAATAATAGGTCTCCTTTAAGATGTTCGCTGTGTTACTTGCTTTGTGGTTTATTGTATGTGTTGCTTGTGTCGTTGCCAGGGTTACCTGTGCCTGCCTTATATGGCCCTGCAGCAGCATCACCTCTTGTCGGACGTCACAGTTCGAGGCTTCGTCGCCGGGGCAACCAACATCCTTTTCCGCCAGCAGAGGCACCTCAGTGACGCCATCGTTGAAGTGAATCCTGTTCATTTCGCCGCCTCTGTTTAATCAGGAAAGCGGGCGCATTAATCTGAACGCCTTTGCTTCTGCAGGTGGAGGAAGCTCGGATCCAGATCCAGGACCCAGAACTCCGAAAGATCCTGAGCCTGACGACGGCTGACCTGCGCTTCGTAGATTACCTGGTGAAACACGTGACGGAGAACAGAGACGACGTGTTCCTGGACGGGACGGGCTGGGAGGGAGGAGACGAGTGGATCAGGGCCCAGTTCACCCTCTACCTGCACTCCTTACTCTCCTCTGCGCTACAGCAAGGTGGGAAATCTGGAGAACATCCTGTGATGTCATGGTTTCATCCCAGCCTGACTCCTTCTCCTCTTCCTGTCAGATAATGAGAGGCTGCTGGCCGATTATGGGGTGCCGTTCATTGGAGCGTGGAAGAACACCCACAACTTCCGGGTTTGGTTCAGTAACAAACATCCCGGCATGACAGCCATCACTCCAGGGTAGGTGGACCAACCCAGTGACCTCACATTGCACCGCAGGAAGAGAAATAAAGATGTTTTAACTAGTTGCAAATATGTTTTATAAATTATGGAGGTGCAAAATGGAGGGAACTGCTAACTAAGATGTTATTTGTGCTAACCCTGTTCTGCTAACACTAGTTCTGCTAATGCTAAAGTGCTGATAATATACGTAGTTTCTGCTAAAGCACTAGCAATAAGTGATAGTTCTTCTAATATTTAACAATAAACAACAACTATAGACGTAGTTTCTGCTAGCTCTAAAGCTCTAATGATGAGCATTAGATCTGCTAACTTTAAAATGTTAACAATAGACATTAATTCTAGCAATAAACATGAGTTTTGTTAACCCTAAAGTGCTAACAATAAACTTTCATTTTGCTATAGCACTAACGATAAACAGTGCATCTAACGCTAAAGTTAGCAGAATGAATATTTAGCAGAAGCTAATACTAAAGGAAGTGCTGTGTAAACAATCATTTCAAAATAAGAGCATGAATATAAACATCTAACTATTTGAATTACCAATTATTGAAACTTCAGCACAGATGCTGAATTTTATTAAGTGTAAAACTCTGCCTTTATCAAAATGAAAAACAAAAAAATCCAGTGGAAGCTAAGTGCGCTAACATCAGTGTTAGCAAAAGCACTAACAGTTAGATATGCTATTAGCCAATTAGCAGTAGTGTGTCGACTACTGGAGACATTAAAAGAAACTGAACTGGAATCCTGGAAAACAAGAAAAAATTTTAGGTATTTTTATTATAAATTATTAAGAAAAAATATCGATTTGCTGTTATTTTTAATACTAGTTTGATTAAAAATGTAAATTTTTAGACTATTTATAATACTGCTTCTTGCATTAAAACCATTTTTATTAGATTAGATTAATCCCTCAGGAACGGTTGTCTGGTAAATTCAGTTCACCTGCAGTAGCAGCAACACAAAAACAAGAAACAGCTTTTTAGGAACTCTAGGATACGGACACCCAACTGTAGTACTCATACTAGATAAATATAGTATTTTAAAAGTTATTCTCAATGTGTTGTGGTAAGGATGAAGTTAATTGTATGTCGTTGTGTTGCAGCCACCCGTTCCAGGGCCAGTACAGCGTAGCAGACGTGAAACTGCGGCTCTCACAGTGAGTTTAATTTTATTCTCCTGCTTTCAGGGTCTAATCTGACAAATCTTTAAATTAGACATTTACAAACCCAGCTGTAGATCTCTCTCTAATCTTCAAAGATGAACTCAAGACAAGGAATCTGCTGCCCTCTAGTGGCATATTTTAATGCATTTTCAAAATGGCATAATTAAGGCTTAAGTGGTTAAACTTTTATTTGACTAATCAATTAATCGTCAGAATAATTGATAGAATAATCCAGTACTAAAATAATCGTTGGTTACAACAATTATTAAAAGTAAAAATGTGTAAAGCATTTCAGCAGATGAAAGCAAAACAAAAACAAAAGTCTCCAGTCTCTCCCACCTCCCAGCTCGATTTTCCTTCAATCATTACTGCCTGTTTGGAAATGGAGATCCAACTCTGTGAGGTTCTTTTAGTTTTATGTGACCATATAAGGAATTAAAAACGGAATAAATCAGAAACTGTGAGCCTGAAGCTGTAAACGCTTGACGAATACTGTAAGCAGCCTAGAGTCTGTGCAGGTCGGGGGCCAAGTCGTTAATAATGAGCGAGCTTCATTTTGAAAAACCGAGCCGGAGCCTCCGACTCGGTTTCATTCCAGGACGCTTTGCACGCCGCAGGTAGAGTTACCCTCCAAACGAGGAGGAGCAAGCTCCGCGGCTCTCGCCTTACCTGCAGGTGTTCGGTGTCACAGCGGCTGTGAAATCTCTCGTAAAGCTTCAGTAAACAAACAAGCTGCAGAGGGCCGGCTCAGCTCACAGCGTCCAGTTAAAGCATCAAGTGAAATAAAACCATGTTCTGGTGCATATAGTCAGAAATACACTGCAAAAACACAAAATCTTACCAAGTGTTTCTGTCTAGTTCTTAGTGCAAATATCTTAGTTCACTTGAAGTAATAAAAAATTCCTCAAATATAGGAGCTTAATTCCTTAATTCAATGTTAAGGAATTATTAAGTCAATTATTCCTTAATACTGAAGAAAAATTACTGATTTCACTTACAGATTATTTCACCTATAACATGAAAAAAATTATATAAGTGGAACTTGTAGTGTAATTTATTATTTTTTTTATAATATTAAGAAATTATTTACTTAAAACAAGCTTCCATATTGCCGAAAAGTTACTTGTAAATTTATTTTCTTATTTTAAGTGTCCTAAGATATTTTCACTAGAAACTATATAAAAATACTTGGTAAGATTTTTGTGTTTTTGCAGTGTAGTGTGTTTCATTTGAGTTTAATGTGATAGACCAAAGTAGTGGGATCATTAGATTTTATTGTCTGAAAATAAATGGTAACATTTTCGGTTTTTCTAGTTGTAAAAAAAACACATGTCCACTTCGTTCTGCTTTGTGTTGGTCGATCCCAAATCCCAATAAAGTAGACCGAAGTTTGTTTTTGCATGATTTAATTTATGGGAAAACACTCATTTAAAGTGTGAATACATTTGCAAGACACTGTGTGGTTGAAAATAATCAAAACAATTGCACTGAAACAAAAAAGGGCTCGAGAACACATCCTTGAGGGACACCACGTGGTTTATATGCAGTATGCTAATACTCCATGATGTAAAGTGATTACTTTTGTTCTTTTTCTATTTAAATATCTAATTTTCTAGTAGAGAATAGTTTATTCTCTGCTTCCATCAAACATATTAATTTCCAGTTCCTGCTTTTGAATATTTTCCACACTCGTCCTTTTTCCCTGCCTCAGTAAACAGAGTTATTCTCCTGAAACCTGAACCTGGATGACAGACGAAGGGGGGAAACGGGGCCGGGGTGATGAATCCCACTGTCAGGAAAGTAAAAGCGCTCGTCGCTGGATCTAAAAAATAAAAATAAAAAGAGGAGGCAGAAAGTGGGAAGCTACGGTTGACTTGATGTTGTGGAAGCCCTCGGGGCAAAAACAAGGCTTGTTCTTGGACAAAGAGCAGCTGGTGGCAGAGACGTTTTAGGAGGCGAGTCACGTGACCAGCCCAAGTGCTGCCGGCCAATCACATCTTTCTTTATTGCAGCACATAAGATGTTTATCTGGGTCAGCCCAGGAGACAGAAAGTGGACACAGAAGCAACCCATTTTTCTCCAGAAACACACTTAGGGGTTAAAGGTCGGAATTATGACATCATCCTGCAGTAATGGAGTTGAGGTGCCGCTTTTAACCGAAGGTTTGGCTGAGATCAGCTCACATTTTCAAAAATGAATCTGTTTCATTGGTTTAATTCAAAACGTCAAACTGATGAGATATTATTTCACTCAGAGTGAAAGATTAAGCAGAAAATGTCAATGGTGCTTTTTCAGAGTTCAGGCATATTAATGGAAAGTTGAGTGGAAGGAAGAAGTGTGCTTCTGTTCATTTTAATTTGCTTACTGTTAATAAAAGCACAAAATTCCATTACTCATAACAATTGTAATAATCAACAAGATAAAAAAACCCCTCTTTTTTAAAAATAAGCATTTTATTGGAAGGTTTAGTGGAAGAAAAAAGTGTGTTTGATCCAATTGTTAGTTTTAATGTTGGCTTACATCTAATACAAGCACAAAATCTAGTTTGTCAGAAAAATTTTATATTTTAGAATACCAATTAATTATATTAATGGAAAGCTTAGTGGATGGAATGTGTGTGTTTGAAACATTGCTTCTATTTATTTTAATTATGGCTCACAGCTAAAGACAGCAGAAGATTCTGATTTTCAGAAACTGAATATTCCACAAGACCTTTATTTTATTTATTTATTTTTTATTTGTTAGTGGAAATTATTCCTTAATACTGAAGAAAAATTACTGATTTCACTTACAGATTATTTCACCTATAACATGAAAAAAATTATATAAGTGGAACTTGTAGTTTAATTTGTTATTATTTTTTTTATAATATTAAGAAATTATTTACTTAAAACAAGCTTCCATATTGCCGAAAAGTTACTTGTAAATTTATTTTCTTATTTTAAGTGTCCTAAGATATTTTCACTAGAAACTATATAAAAATACTTGGTAAGATTTTTGTGTTTTTGCAGTGTAGTGTGTTTCATTTGAGTTTAATGTGATAGACATTAAACTCAAAAGTGGAAGGAAGAAGTATGCACTGTTCCAAATCTTCAACAGAATGAAGCAATATTCAGTAGCTGCATTTCTGTCTAGTTCGCTTGGGAAACATGAAAACGTCTAAACATCTCGTCATCCTAAAGAAGACAAAGTATTTTGTTTTCTAATTTCTGATTCTGTTTTTTCTTTCTGCAGTTCGGTGCAGAACAGCGAGCGAGGGAAAAAAATCGGAAACGCCATGATCACGACCAGCCGCAGCGTCGTCCAAACCGGGAAGGCAGTGGGTAGGAAAACCTCCAACCGTCTCACAAGAAGCTCCAGTGAAAGAAACGCGTTTCTGATGGAAAGTCTGATTGTTTCATAGGTCAGTCGGTGGGCGGAGCCTTAACGAGCGCCAAGTCTGCCATGTCGTCCTGGTTCTCCACGCTGGCTCAGCCTCAACCTTTGACCCCATCCTCAGGTCCAGAACCGGCCTCCGAGGTGAAGCCATGACAGTTGGCATCCAAACGTCCCGCAGCGACTCTTTCCGTCTCTTTCCGGACTATGGCTGCTGTAGATAGAAAAAAACGAGTAAATCTCCATCGAATTTTTCAGAAATTTCGAGATTAATCTCAGAAATGTTCAAGAAAGAGAAGTGAGTTCCAAAGGTCAAAAATTTACTAGAAATAAATGTGAAATCTTTAGATTGATATCAGAAATATCTGGAAAAAAGTTTAAACTTTTTTTTCTTTTTTTTTTTTTAAGAAAACTTACACTTTGATATAAATTCCCAAAAAAAAAAACAAGAACATTTCTGAGCTCCAAAAGTAAAATAAATTGCTGGGGAACATTTTTTTTTTTTTTTTTTTTTTTTTTTACAAATTTTGGGATTAGCCTCAGAATATTTCTGGAAAGAACTTGAACATTTCTTTGTTTAAAAAGTCAAAAATCTTTTAGAAAAAAAATTCACAACTTTCAGAAATTTCCTAGAAAATTTTTTAAGATTTCTGGGATTGAAAGAAAAATATTCCTAGAAAAATTAATTTCAGAAATTTCCTAGAAAAAACTTGGAAGTTTGAGTTTAAAAAGTGGAAAATCTTGAGAAAAAATATGAAATTTTGATACTAATCCCAGAAATGTTAAAAAAAAAAAAAAGTAAATTTCTTAGCTCCAAAAGTAAAAAAGATACTAGAAAAAACCTGGAAATTTCTTTTAAAAATTCTCAGAAATTTTCTTGGAAAAACTATGAAAACATTTTTTTAGATTAATCACAAAGGTTTCTAGAAAATTTCAAAAGTAAAAAATTTTAAACTTTTGGATCTCAGGAATTTTTTTTTTTTAATTCTGAGATTAATCAAGAGGTTTTCAGATATTTTGGGGTGAAAATTCACTCCTATTTTCTATCTGCACTGGCCCTGGTGCACCGTCTGACTGAAGCCTTTGCATCAGTGGACGGATTACGGATGTGAGCAGACAAACAATCACTTTTCTCAAATTCAAATGGGAATCTGAACCATAAACCCAGATTCTGGGCTTTCGCCTGCAGCGTTAGATGGATGCGCCTGCAGGCGGTAAATTTACTCTGCAGCCCAAAGTCACTGTGAGGTGGAACCTGCCACTGCTTTCATAAAAACCTGATCATTTTAGAGGCTTTTTGAAGTTCAACAGTCTCAATGCTGCAGTTCGTGTTGCTGTGTTCACTCTTCGTACTTTACAGTTTGTCAACATTTTGCTGGAGAAGTTATTTAAAACGCCTTGGTCTGGGGATTTTACTGAATAGCTTAACTCTGTGAAAAATTGGAAAAATACAATTTTAAATTGATTTTTGTTTCATCAATGACTTTGTTGTGACACTGTGGTTGTCTTAATTATGTGAAATGTAATCAATTTTTAGAAATTGAAGTGAAACAAAAGCTTGTGTTTACAATAAATTTATTATTTTTACTAAATTGGAAGCAAAAGGAGGAAAGTTAGTAAATTTGAAAAATAAAATACATATTTGAACACTAAGATCAGGATTTTTTTTTTGTTCTTTTGTATAAAATAATTAAGGAAGGGATTAAAGAAGTAATTTTCAGCTGACATGGTGCGTTTAGATTTACACATAAATGCACATATTTACAAAAGAATTACCTCAGTTTACTCAGAAAGCAGTTCTAGTCAAAATTTAACCAATAAATTCAGTGATGATGTTTCTACAATCATTAGGTCATAGATTTTGTTAGCATTAGATGCTAGCTAAAATGCTAAATGTTTTAGTAGTTTATATTTTTTAATGTAATATTCTCAATATAAATTTCTAAAAAGGGTCTTATTTGTTCAAAATTTATTTTAGCTAACTTGCAGATGCTAAGTAAATTGCTACCAAATTTCAGCTCTTTATTTCTTTAAACTTTGAATCAATTCTGAAAAAAATTGCGCATTAAATACATTTATAAGTGTATTTGTTTCATTCATAAAAATATTAGCTACACATTTGTAGCTAGGTAGCAAAAACTGACATCAAAGCTAAAACTTTTGGTAGGATAAGCAGCTTTATAGATTCAAACTGAACAAACATTTGATTCAAAAGAAAAATTATCTCAAAGTATAAAAACTATGCAAAAATGTAAAAGTTAATACATTTAGCAATTTAAGCTAATTCAGTTAGCACTAGTCTGCCAGCTAAAATGCTTAATGTCTTAGCTACCTTAAACAATTTGAAACATGTGGTAAGTAACTTTCAAACTTTCCACATAATTAGAGCCTAAAACTTTAATTACAGTCAGCATAACTCAGGAACTGGTCCGACAGCCAGAGGATGTTTTATTTGATTTTATTATATAACACAAAGTCTGTGTTGATGACGATTTGTTTGGCTTTTGGTAGACTTTCTACGCACTACACTGTTATTAGCACTACTAATAAGGAAGTGGTTAAGAATGGCTACTATTTATATTTTAGGGAAGCCTTATGATTAATTTGCTAATTATTATTTTACAGGTTTTTATGTTTTCTGTTTTTTTTTACCTGCAATTCCTTTATGTATGTTTTTTCCAGAATCTTATATTTAAAGTTGCATTTATATATTTTTGAAACAAAAATATTTAGCAGTTTACAACGTTTAACCAGTCAGCAGGTCAATAATTTAAACAATATTACCACTCACAATTAAACCAAAAACATAGTTTAAAACCATGTTAAAATTAAACCTCAGCATATTTTGAGTGTTTTTTGGTATCACAAGTGGATTAAAGGGATTAATTTATAAATGTTGCTGCGTTAATGAGTTAAATAGACTTTTATTTAAAGTGAACATTGATGCTGAAACAACCGCAGTGCTGCTACAGAAATCACTGAGAACAAAAATGATTTGCATTTGGTGTAAAAACATCCTCTGATTATGAAGGAAGATTGTGTTTGAAGGCTAACATTTCCCAGACCTTTTTCTACTTTTAAATGAATATATATTTGGAGAACTATATTTACTAAGACCTAAAATAGCCTGAAGACTTATTTATTGATGTGTAGCGTGTTATATCAAAAAGAACTATATCCATGTTGTGTCATTATAACACTGGAACAAGTGGACCACTGTGTTTATTTGCACAAAGCAGCCATTACTCTGTCTGTGGATCTTTACCTTGTAACTGTACGTTTTGAGGTGCGTTCAGGATCGTTTCCCTCCATGCTGCAAACTGTCGTTGTCCAGTGAGCATGATCGACCAGTACGATGTTTTTCCACATAGTTGTTTGATTTTAAGTGTTTTTGATTATTTGTGCTGTTTTTATTTTTTAATCTGATATCTTTTCATTTTATATTTAAACCGAATGAATGTATTGTAAGCTGAATTATTTTTCTGGAAGAAAAGGATGTGATGAACCATGTTGCTGTATTAAAAATAAATAAAAGTTGCATTTTTATTTTCCTGGCCTTTTGGTCTTAAAATATTAGTCAATAACACAGTTGATATAGTTAACTAAAGCCAACAAAATAATGAAAACTAAAATCAAAAAAACATTAAAACTGTAATTAATGGGGAAAAACTATAATTAGAACCGTAAGGTGAGTTTATAAAACTAAAACATTTAGATATAATATCCTTTGTTTTTGTGTTTATAAATCTATTTTCTTTCTTTTGAACTGAACTCGTTTTGTTTTCACACACAAGCGGTTTACGTCAGCTATCAGCAAATTACAGCCAATCCTCCTGGCAGCTACGTTAAAATAGATGGAAAAGTTTCAAAACAAATTTTTTAAATAATTTTTGAAAATGAATCCATTTGTAGATTCATTTTTTAATCTACAAATAAATTAAAATTTGAAATTTGTGCATTTTTATCACTATAATTTATGAAAATACCTTATATGTAAGGTATGAAATGGTTAAAAGTGTTGAAAATTGAAGTAAGAACAAACCAAACACCAGAGGCCATTTGCAGAACGTTTTTGGTATATTTTTTAATAAATTAACGTTCATCCAAAATACAGTGCCAAAGGAAAAATGATGCAGCCAAACATGCTAGTAAGGTTTGTCATGAAGCACCTGTGCTCATGTTTAAAGATGTTTTAGAAGGAAGACCCCCCACCCACCATGTTATCGAGCTCTCTCCTCTCTCAGCCAATCAGCAGCAAGATTTCTCAGTACTCATCCAGAAAAAATGTAATCTGATAAGATGAAGATCTACAGACAATCACACTACAGTAATGTCAGGTATTAAATAATAAAAAAAGAAAGACACTAATACAAAATAGACCTGGTTACGCCCACCCATCGCTTCCACACTAAACAGCCGTTTTAAACATATGAAAAATATAGTTTTTATATATTTATATAATTCAGCAGCTTAGAAATAAAAAAAAATGCATGAGCCCAGAACCTGTTTGTTACTGCGAGTGGAGTTTTGTTTGTTGCAGAGAAAGAAACAGAGACAGACTGAGGTGTGAACTGCTGGTTGTGTGGAAGACCTGTGTGCAGCAGACGTGACGTAATGAGGGGCGGGGTCAGTTTGGTGGAGGGGGCGGAGCCTCAAGCGGCGGAGGCGGGGCTACGAGTGGCTGGACCTGCAGCCACCCCGTCTTTAACTTCTTCCACCTGCCGCTCGGTTTTTCCGCTCGGTCCTCCGGAAAAGACCCGCTCCGTCTGCGAGGCCTATTAAAGAAATACATGATCCCATTTTTTTTTTAAAGGAATACTCCGCTAAAAATCAAAGTTCAAACATTGTGGGACGCTTCCCAAAAAGTGAGTTTTCTAGATACATTTTCTTTACTAATTTTTGTTATTCTGTGCGGTTTCCGGCCAAAAAATAAAAAAGAGGATGATTTATGACTATCCGTGAGTTTAAGGAAATGCATGATCCCATTTGCGATTTTAATATTGGTCTACTGTAGGGAAATGTGGTTTTATGACTCCAGTAACTACTACCAATGGCAATTAGCTTTTTAGCTAATTCAGGCATATTTACATATATGCTGGTTGCTTAGTCAATATGGTTTAATCAGGGTTTATTCATGACAAAAACCAAAATAAGTGAAAAATTAATCTACGAATAATTGAAATTTCGAGATTTGAGCACGTTTATGAATTAATAAAAAAAACCCTCATATAAACTAATATGCAATGTTTTAAGACCGTGGGTATGAAATGGTTGAAAACGGAAGTTTAAATGGACGAAATGGCGACGGATGACGAACAGCTTCACATGTTTAGTTGTTCCTTCACCGACGTTTTTCAGGAGCCAAATAGAGCCGTTTAGTTTCGACTTCAGTTCAGTTCGCCTCTATATAGAAAGCTGACGGTTTAAAGTATTTTTTTAAAATCGTAGTTTGCTCGATTTTTGCTTTGGCCGATTGTCAAATGACCCAACAACGGGCAATAACCGTAGCTAAAGGTGTTCAAACTGACGTCACCAAAATGAAACAAATGAAATGTAGTTTCCAAAACACAAACCAAATTAAATTTTACATCAGATTTGAGTATTCTGGTGACTTTTCTTCACATTTCAAACTGTAGTTTGTTGGGAAATTTTAGATTTTACGTGTTTAGCGCCGCCGGAGGTTAGAAAAACTGAAACTGCAGCCTGGTTGGTGAAAACTATTGAAGGTATCAACTTTAATAGGCCCAGCTACTTTTATAATACAAAATAATCATCAGTAGACATGGAAGGCAGTGGAAGTCTATCCAATATTGCATGAAAGCAGTTTTTTGCGATTCAGTACATTTGGCTTCATTCTGGAGATGAATAAAGCTTCCATCTTTATTTAATGTTTAAAAATGAATTACAAAAAAGGGAATAACTGAAATAAAAAGGTAGACGTGTGAAATTGTTTCTTTACGAGCACAAAATGAAAGCCGGAGGTTTGATGCATAAATGGGGAATCTGTTAATGCATTCCTTTAAAGATGGATCATAAACTATGTTTACAGAAAACCCTGCAGCACATTTTCCTCCTTTATGTGTTCCAGTTCTTAGGGGGGAAAATTAAACAAGTGAGAAGGCAACATGAGGACACGATCCGGCCCAGAGCTGAAAAACCACCCAGTTCATTCCCTTTGAGCCCAGCTGTTCCACTTTTATCGTTTTCCGAACTTTATTTTATTAAAGCTGCATAAATATTTATCAAAACCCAAGTGTTCCAACAAGAAGGTGCTGAAATGTCTTCAAATTCAACATCCAGTTGCAGTGATCTTTGATTTTCTGTGGAGTATTTCTTTAGCAGAGAGGAGAGATTTTGGTACAGTTTCCGTTAACCAGAAGGTTTACCAGTTAAGTGCATCATCATCACAAAATTAGTTTGAGATTATCACATTGTAGAAACAGTATGACCGACATAATATCTAACAGATGTCACCACTGAAAGTAAAACAGAACCAAAAGGAGAATGGGTTCATGTTCGAGGGGAATCGAGTCCGGCGGACCCTCCGCACTTTTCACGCCAATGCTACAGCCCCCCCCCTTCCTCAATGTTCCTCCACCGTGTCATAAAGGGGGGGGGGAGGTAGAAGCTATACGTGGGGGAGGGTCACCAGCTCTCCGTCCACCTCAAACTCCTCACCGCCGTCAGGGGAGAAGAGGTACGTCGGCGGTTTCCACGGAGACTCCTCCAAGCAGGAAGGGTAAAGTTTCCCTACGGCGCAGCGGAAGTCCTTCCCCAGATCCCAGAGGACACGTTCGGACACGGGCTGCCGCAGGAACCAGCGGTCCAGCTCTGTGTCGTACTGGTAGATGGCGTACTTGGCGCGCTCGTTCATGTGGGTCTCCCTCATGAAGATGCAGAGCGAGTTGAGCAGCACCACGGCGCGCACGCACGGGTCCGAGTAGCGCTTGGCTGGGATGTTGGCGGCCAGGCGCCACTCGTTCTTGTTGACGTCGTAGATCTCCACGGTGACCGAAGAGCCGTCGATGGTGCTGGTCGGCATGCGGATGCCGGAGTTGCTGACCACGTGGAGGCCGCCGATGTAAAAGATGAGGTCGCCGAAGGCGGCGGCAGAGGCGAAGCAGCGGCTGGTTTTGCGCATGGCCATCTCCACCCAGGCATCAGCGCGGGGGAAGTAGCAGTACATCAGGTCGTGTGTCATCACGTAGATGCAGTCGTGCGCCACAACCGAGGTGCTCCAGTTCCAGGCGAAGGGCAGTGGGCTCATCATAGTCCACTCGTCCTTCTCGCAGTCGTAGCGCTCCACCGTGCGCTTGTTCAGCTCCCCGCCCACGTTGTCGCCGCCGATTGCATAGATGTAGCCGTCGCAGTAGACCAGTGACGGCTTGATGCGGGCGCACAGCATGGGGGTCTTTGGCACCCAGGCGTTCTGCTGCGCATCGAACCAGAAGAAGCTGTCGACCGAGCGGAACACGGCCTGCAGCTTCCCGCTCCTGCCGTGGTTGGCGATTGAGTTTTTGAGGGGGATCTGACCTCCAGCGATGTAGACGTCGTTGTCCGGGGTAACAAGGGTCCCGACCTTCTGCAGGTCTCCCGGCGGGTTACACAGCTTGTACACCTTCTCCGCCTGCGGGCTGTAACACACTATCGTCGTAGGCGCCGACGTCGACGTGACGTAGGTCTCGCCTTGCGTCTCCGACATGGCCTCCATGAAGATGAGCATCTCCTCCTTAGTCATGCCCAGGCGAGGCTTGAAGAACTTGGGCATGGACTTGTAGAGGCCCTGCACCACCACCGACTTATCGTTGGGCGGCAGACCCTGGAACCAGGCGCGCTGGGTCACCTCCGACAGCGCGTCGATGCGGATCTGGCTGAGCACGGAGGACAGGTGCTGCGAGCGTGCCTCCATGTTGAACTCTAACCACAACATGGCCGCCTCGCGCACCGTCTCCTCCTTCTCCACGTTGAGGTTGTCGCTGCTCAGGATGTCGATGAGCAGCTCATGGGAGAGCTGCAGGAAGGCCTCCTGTCGGTAAACTCTGGGGAACTTGTGCTCCACCATGCGCTTGGCGCTCTGCTTTAGCTCGCTGCAGCTGAAGAGGTCGCCGATGCTCAGCATGCGGACGCAGTTCTCAGCGTTGATCTTCTTCACCAGGTAGTCTCTGCACTGCAGCAAGACATCTTCCACCTGAACGAGACAAACGCATCACAAATCTGTCCAGCACTTCCATAAGGTAACATCACACAAAAACAAAATCTTACCAAGCATTGTTGGTTTAGTTTCTTGTGTAAATGTCCGAGTACACTTGAAGATAAAACTAACCTGCAGATAATCTTTCAGCAAGAAATAGGAGCTTGTTTTAAGTCAGTAATTCCTTAATATTGATGAGAAAGTACTAGTACCACTAGCAGATCATTTCATTTAAAACTAAATATCTTGTTAAAGTGAAATAATTTGCCACTGAAACAAGTATTTTATTCATTAATATTGGTTAGATTTTTTTGCATTGCAAGACATTTAATACAAAAAACTATCAATACATGAAACACTGATAAGTCTTTCAGCCCAGGTAAAAATAAAGACTCATCATAAGACTTAAGACTTTTTACAGCTAAACATCTTGACGCCATAAGACTTAAAGACGAACATTGATGAACATTAATATCCAGAACTAAACTGGATTTAGACTACACCATTCTCTTGATTATTTTGTTACATGATAGCCAAATTACAGAGGGTTCAAGTTTGTGTTTGTACCTCAACAAAATGCTAAGATACTTTATCGAGGGACTTTGAGACGTACCTGTAGGAAGCAGGCGGTCTCGTAGAGCGGCTCCACCGTGCTGTCGCTGATGGCCAGGTGGCCCGTGTAGGCGTAGGCGATGATGATCTTCAGCGTGGCGGGGTCCACGTTCCTCAGGTGGACGTGGGTCTGCTTGCTCTCGCTGAGGCCACTCATGAACATCGCTCTGCAGTGGAGACAGCAGCAGTGAGCAACATGGACTTATTATTATAGCATCACAAAATATTGTGATAAAACGACAAGAACCATTTCCTTCTTTTTTAGATAGCTGCATGACTGAGTCCAAGGCACACAAATGCTGCTCTTGAAAAACATTCCCATTTGCAATAAGTTTCACAAATCACAAAAGTGTGATTTGTTTTACTACACTGCACAAAATCACTAAAAACCCAGACATGCCCAGGGAAAAAATGCAGCCAGTCCAAAAGAACAAAAAACATAAGACATGGGTAGACAGGTGCCTGAGGATGGACCTCTTTCAATGAAACAATACGTTTAGTCACCCTAAGTTGTGCTAATAGCTCTTAGCATTCATCAAGACTCTGGTGGAATTGAGTGTTGCGCAACACAAATAATTGTCCGTCTGGAACCCAGTGCGCTAAACAGTACAGCACAATTTAGCAAAACTTCAAGGCAGATAACTCACCTCTAGGAATTTTAATAGAGGGACTAGAATCGGCCACATTTCTAAATAACTGCGTCAAGATTTTTCTAATCTTTACTGCCTTCTCGGTCATTTTTCTCATACATGTCAAATTAAAAGCATAATAAAGTGCAAAAAACTGGGAGACTGGACCAAGTCAGAACAGATGTTTCTGTTCGGGTCTCCAAACTTGTTGGCTGCTTCACAACCCAGCGTTGTTCTTTTAAAAACACACAGAGCCTCTTAATGACGGCTGGAAGCTCGCCAACGCTCCCAGCCGGAGCCTGGGTACCTGGAAGTGGCCGCTGCTGGAGTCCAAACACCGCCATGCTGCCCGTGTTATTCTACACCAGCGTCCACACTGCGAGTTACGTAACCCTAACAACCAGGAAGCTACTGAGCCTCGACAGTTTAAATAAAAACAGCACCTTTCCCAAGTACTGGGATGTTTCTGAAACGACTCTGAAGTGGAAGAGGCAGTCCTGATGTTTTGAAAACCACTGAAATAATTGTAAAGGAATGCCAGGATTCACCATCTCCTTCAACATTTCTCATAGAAAACAGAAGCATTTTCTGATTTTAGGGGATTCCTGATGCACCAACCAACACATCTGTGATCAGGTCAGAGAGGAAAATCTATTCCTGATCAGATGTGATGTAATCTTTAACATGTCTATAACCCATAAATTAACAAGTTAGCATCTTCATTTTTATTTTTTGTTGATTTCACAAGTTGCTTTTACCGAAGGAATCCTCCATCAGGAGCCAGATTAAAACCCAGAATGAGGGATGGACTGGTCGCCATAGAGATTAAAGGACAAAAGAATGGACAGACGGAGGGACAGTTGGACATTCAGATGGAAGGATGAACAGATTGGATGACAAATGGATGGATGGATGGTTGAACTTCAACGGATGGATGGACAGACAGGTGAATAAAATGTTGGTTGGATGAAATGCTGGATGAACAGATGGAAAGATGAACAGCCGGATGGATGAACATTCTTCATATTGAAAGTGGATCCGGTTATAAATCCTGAATCAGAAATCATTTTCCAGACTTCCTGACCACAAAGCTGCCATGTTGAAACCCCAGCAGCCAATCAAAAGGCTCCTGCTCCTCCTCCTCAGGATGAAGACCAGATAGACCTGCTGTTGGGATAAAACCATCCGCCTTCTGGTGGGAAGCATGATGTCAACCAGCTGCTGCATGATTGTTCATTTCATTCAGAGAACAGACTCATCTGGAAAACATTTCACCAGTTTCTGCCTCCAAACTGAACATTTAAGGTTCACCTTTACCAACAGATTAAATAAACTCCAGAAAAACATCAACACTCAACTCAAATCAGGGATTTCATTGCTTTTTGTTACCAAAAAGAAGAAGAAGGAGAAGAAGAAATGTGCTTTTTGAACAATACGGAGGAGGGTTTTTTTTGGGTGTGTTGGCCTCAGCAGGGGCTAAACCTGCCAGGCTGTATTACGCAAGCCTGCAGAATTACCCCTTTTACCCCCTCCATCTCTTAACAAGAGCTACATGACCAGACTCTCCCTCCCTCCGCCTCCGCTCTGCGGTCCGGCTGCTCCCCCTGAAGCCAGGCGTGGAGGATGGAGAGGAAGCAGGAGGAGTTCGGCGGAAACGCAGCGACACCTCCGCACCCCGAGGGGGAAACACTCTGTTCGCACCAGACAGGCAACGCGTGGGGGAGGGGGGATGATGCAGCAGATTTCCAGCCGAAACATACAGACTGCTGCATCTCATTATGCAACGCTGAGCGCATGAAAGAGGAAAACGTCTGGTAGCAATTACTTCATTTTTTTCCCTGAATCTACCAGGAACTGGTTGGAGAGCAAGAGCTGGAGCTCTAGTTCTGCAGCCACAGCACGGCCCGGGGCTCATTGGTGGACCTCCATATCATTCTGTTTGGCCCCTGAGCTCAAGTTGACAGTAGCTGTGTTTACAAATTTACGCAAAACTTTGTTGATATTCCTATAAAGTTGGGGGGAAAGAAACAATTTAGAAATTGCTGTCTTTCCATTAAAGTGACAGGTTTTGTGTTTTCCAGGCACAAAGCGCCATTTTATTGCTTAAAGTAACTGTGTGACCTTCAGTTCAACTGTTTTAGTGCCTTGAAATTGGGCCTCTATCCCTTTAAAAACTCCTGCTTTTTCTAAAAAAACGGAAGTCATCACAACATGGCTACATTATTAACCCTTTAACAACACTTTTACCAGCATTTCGATCGTATAATGAGCTCAGACAGGTGTTTACTAATTGCAGCTGGCTAGTCTGAAGGAGCTGAGTGGGGAAGGGCTGCTCTGTGAGGTGGAAACTTGTCAGATTGGAAACTGCAGCTCAGAGGAGGAGCTGCGGCTTGAAGGCGGAGCTGCGGCTTGAAGGCGGAGCTGCGGCTTGAAGGCGGAGCTAGGTCCACCCAGGCGTTTTGCACAGCTGCATGGTTGCCATATTGTGACCTTCCTGTACTGTTGTATTCAGTCTGTATGATAATGGTCAATTACCTCTGTTGTTTTGAGAAACTGTTTTTTGTCATTTTGGTTTATTCAACTTTTAATTTTGTTTTTCATTTCTCCAACTTCAAATAGTTGTAGCCCCTAAAATTAGCTTATAGTTTTATGCATAAATAAGCTTGTTCAAATTGATTTTCAAAGTTGATAATCAACATAAAAATATTTTGATTTCCCCCAGAAATCTGGCTAAGCGCTGTGGTAGGGCAGTGGGAATGTTCATCATTTGCCCCACTGTGTTTTAGTGTTAAAAAATGTCAAGTTGACAGGAAATTTTATAAATAAAACTAACAATGAAAATACAGAAGTGGACAAAATAAAACTACCGTTTCTGTAGGCCTGTCACAGAGAGACTTTTCTGGACGATAAATTGTCCCAGAAGTTATTGCGATAAATGATAAATTGTTTTTTTAACACCATTTTCAAGTAATATGGTAATGGCATAACGACACAAAAACACATCCTGAAAGATCAATAAACTTTAAATTACAAAGAATATTTAACACTGTAGCTGGAAAACAGTTTAAATATTCAAAATAAAGAAAACAGAAAAAAAGGCAGAGACAGAGGCCCAGTTTCAAAACGCTTAGCCTGGCAGGGCAAGTAAAGCCTGGTGGCCCGCCAGGCTGATAATACTCTGGAGGAAACCCTGGTTAAACAAAGCAGCCTGCTCACCTGAAATAGGAGCTACACGTGGCCAGGACCATCTTGTGACATGGGAACTCCGAGTCCTCCACCAGCAGCACCACATCCGTCAGAAGCTTCTGCTCGTAGAAGAACTTGAGCTGCTCCAGCAGCGAGACGGCGTAGTCCGTGTTGACCGGCCTGCGCTCACTCAGACCCGACATGGTTGCATCCCAGGAATCGCGCCCCAGCTTTGAAAACTTGTGTGGCCGGCAGAACCGGACTCAAACCAACCAGGAGAAATTTGAAAAGGGGGAGTTTATTCTCTGGCCCTCCACACCTCCGCCAGAACAGGTGGAGGTGTCAGATGGTGGCGGTGGTGGGGGGGTGGGGCGGTCTCAGGAGTCCACAGGAAGTGGGGGATGCAGGGTGAGGACGGGGTTTCCCCTCCGAGGGTCAGCGGTCATTGGATGTCATGCGGCGAGGCATGGAGGAGAATCGGAGGTAGAGAGGGCAACTCCGCTGCAGCGCCGTCGCATCAAGGGCCGCTGGAAAACAGTGGGTTTTTTTTAAATTTTGATCAGGAATTTTTATTATTATAATACACTATAAAAAACACAAAATCCTACCAAGTATGCTTGGTCCATTTTCTAGTACAAATACCCCATTACATTAAAATAAGACAAAGTAACTTATAAGTAGCTTTTCAGCAGGATATAAGAGCTCATTGCAAGTCAATAACGCCTTAAAATTTATGAAAAACTGCTTGTTCCACTGGTTTCATTTATAACATGGGAAAAATGACTGATAAGTGAAAATAATCTGCCAATGGAACAAATACAATGTTAAAGATATTAGAGCCAGGCTACAAAAGTATTTATTTAATTACAAGAATATAGTTAGCAAAATAAAAACAAATTACCAGAAAAAATGTCTTAAAATTATGAGGAAAAAGTCTTGGATAATTATTTTTTGTGTTAGAGTTATCACAAAATTAGTATTATGATCTAATAAAGAAAATAAGGTCATAAATCCCAGGAAACTGTGAAATTGGTATTATCCAGAAAAAGCCTGATTGGTGCAACTCTAGGTGTTTTCAATGGTTTATATTCTTTTTTGCAGTTTTAAAAACCATTGTTGGGTTTCAGTTTGAAAATTGCAGTTCATAAACAAGTCAAACATTAAATGATGTCAAAAACAGCATAAACATTTCATATTTAATACAAATCAATTCTGCCCAAATTTCTAACTATTCTGGTTTCCATCCACATCTTATATGGCAACACAAAGAATATTGTTCTCATAGATTACAAAGAGTGTTTTAAAGAATCTGGCTTTAATATTACACAACTTAGATCAGGTTTTGCTAGTTTAATTATTACAGGTTTTTAAGCAATCCTATCCAAGTTTATTAAAAATAAAACATCATGCTCCAATACCAATCCTAAGCAAAATGAAGGTTTCATATTATAATCTTAATTAAAATTGTTCGAAATGATGCAGCTGCCAAGGTCAGCATCACTCCCAGCTAACTAGCAGGTTTATTTTGATCTAGAGGCTGACATTTTGCGAAGCTGTACCGTTAACATGTTCTGTTAGCCCAAAGCTAATTAGCTGCGTTAGCACGTTATCGCCACAGAAACAACCCATTTGAGTGGCTTCATTCTGGCCTGGATAAAACAAAAAGATGTGATCAGATAGGCCCAGCCTTTATAGCGGAGTTTCTGGTTATCCGAGAGGAAAATAAAACTATCAGAACTGAACCAGCGGCTCTAGCCTGATTCACAGCATGTTAGCATTAGCATGGTAGCTTTAGCTTTCCCCACTCTGCACAGTTCCGGCCCAGTTTAACGGGGCACCCGCTGGGGAACACTGTCTGGTTGTTAGCGATGAAGGAGTCAAATACCACCATCCCAGCTCAGGTGTTGTGACAGAAGATTCTGGTGTCAAAAAACATGAAGGGAAACCAGACAGCATCAGCTAAGCTAATAACGGCCAGAGCTACACATCCCCTCTTCCGTAAAACCCCTCCGACAAGGGAAAAAAATACTACATTCCTTACTTTGATTGTCGGCGAGATCCACTCACTGAATCGTCCTGATGTTTTCCCGTCGGTATGAAGAGTAAACTGGACCCTTGAGGCCGAACTGAGACGATAAAGACTGTTATGAGTCGGCGCCGAGCAGCGGACAAACCTCTTAGCGCATCAAAGGCGCCTCTACAGAGCAGAGGCCAACTGAGGATACTGCACTCAAACCCAGTGACCTGCCTGTTTTATAGAGAAATAACGCCCTCTGCTGGACAGACAATAACGTAACAACGGTAGAATGGAGACACGGCGCCCTCTGCTGGATATATTGTGATACCACAGTAGTGAAAGACAGTAAAAAGTTCTTCGTGACAAAGAAATAGTTTTTTTTAAAAGCTGGACTTCTACAAGAAACAATTTGAATAAAAAAATATATATATTAAGGGTACAAAAATGCACATTGCGTCATAATTATATGCATAAAAATAATTTAAGTATATATAAACATTGGAAATCTATTTGCCTCTGTTAAAATTTGCCTTAACATTTATTAAAAATTCATCAAATTTAATGTAGATCAAGTAAACACATAAAATATACTTTTTTATTGACAATTAAAAAGTAATGTTTTAAGGTGGTTTGTTTTCAGAAGAAGGTACATTAAAATATCTTGAATGGCCAAAGTTAAGCAAACCAAGTATCTGCATTAAATTAATTTAAATTTAGTGTTTTTAATTATATATTTAAGCAACAATTTAATATTATAAATATTATTATTATTTTAACTTATTTAAACATAAGGCTCCCAGTTGACCCTGAAGGCAACATTCCTGACGGCCGCAAGCTGTTTGCTATATAACTAATTGCCTGCAGCAGTTTGGCTTTTTACTCAGTAGAAATGTCGTTTGGGCTTCATAGAGCGAGACTTTTCTACTTCTGTTCAATCAGAAATTGTTAAAGTTACTTATTTATTTTTCTGAAACTTGGGGATGTTTATTTATTTTCATCCCTGTGTGTTTTATTTCCGACAGTCAGCGAGATCGTGAATGAAAATGGAAGGTAAGTCGTTTTTATTTCCAACTTTAAAATGAAGTTCAACCAACGTGTGGTTTGAAGCCATTTGAATCCGTCCTGTAGATCCAAGCAAACAGCCTCCCTCCTTTGGCAGTGGAGCTCAGAGAAGTTCCCATCCCAGACCTTTCTTCTTCGTCCAGCCACCTTCTCAGCCGTATTATCTCTACCCTCCCTGGCACCTTACCAACCCATACAACCACTTCGGACTTCCTGCAGGTATTCAGCCATTCACATGTGTAGATCATGCATTGACATAAGAAATCTCAGAGCATTTTTCTCAAAATCTGTTTATAGGTTTTAACTTTGGCCGCCCCAGCCTGCATCCTTACCCTTATATGCCATACCCTGGCTTTGTTTTACCACATGCCCCGGTGTATCCTGTAGATTACAGGCGGATGTTTGAACCGAGATTCCAAGCACCAGCTTGGGGAGATATGCCTCGTCAACAGTACCATCCACAACCTCCGGGGCGTCGTGAGACCGCTTGTTCAGGGGCTCAAACCGACCCTAGTGAGGCCATAAACAAGCTAATCGAGTGCTTGGATAAAATCCGAGCCACAGAGCTTCAGAGCACCGACCGAGAGCTGGACTCTGGCATTGGCTCTCAATCCTCGGGTATCTTTTCTCCTGTAGAAGAAAAAGCTGAAAAGCATGGTCACCCACTGCCATCAGAGCCAAATCATGGCTCTTTGGAGTCTCCAGCTGTGACTTCAGGTGATTCCACCGCAGGGGTTTATGATGGGGAGTCCAGCCAAGTTATTTTGGACCATTTGAGCCTGGAGGGGGGTTGGACAGGAAGACTGGAGGAGGAGCTGCCTATTGACGGCTCTTCAGTTCATGAAGAATGTCTCCATCAGTCGGCACCAGACGAACACTTTGCTTCACATGAGACGGAGGTCCCAGATATTCAATCAAATATCTTGGTGACTGACTCAAGTGTTCCAATTTGTGACGCTGAGAAGGACCACAAATCTTCACTTCCCTCC
This sequence comes from Poecilia latipinna, assembly GCF_001443285.1. Classification (NCBI taxonomy): domain Eukaryota; kingdom Metazoa; phylum Chordata; class Actinopteri; order Cyprinodontiformes; family Poeciliidae; genus Poecilia; species Poecilia latipinna. The sequence goes on along the minus strand of NW_015114414.1, from coordinate 24,093 downwards.
AGTCAGCTAGTTTTTACAGACCTTGAAGTCTCAAAGGTAGAAGATTCAATGACTTCCTGCGATCAAACCAAACTCAATGAAGGCTATCAGATCATCAAGCTACCATTTGATGGTGTTTTTACACCTGGAGCTGAGCAGCTCTTGTCCCCAGCTTCCCCTTACTATTACAACTACCTCCCCATGCAGACTACACATGAGCGCATGAGTGTCCTCAGTCCATCTTTGGATGAACTGTCTTCCAGAGATGAAATGTTCTCTACAGATCTGGACGACACGGATCTTTTCCCAAAGCACATGTACACCGGGAGGAGACTTTCGGCTGTCATTGGTGGATCTCCTCCAGCTGCAGACGATGAGGACGCATGGTTGCCAAAATCGAAGAGGGTTGTGTGTGCTTGTTGTGGGAAAAACTTGGAAAAAGGGACAAGCAGGAGCAAAATCCATAGCTCCGAAATGTATCATGATGAAGCTGGAGACTCTGAAGAGGAGGGTGCATACGGGAGAGGGTGTGAGCAGCCAATTAGAGTGGTTGTCAGGAAGCATTCTGCACCAAGGAAGACTCAAACTGTCCAAAGACATTCAGCTAAACCTTGGCATAAGAAAGGTCAGTACAAAGAGCTGCCAGACACCATGAAACAGGTGGAGAGTCATGAGGCCTGTCAGCAGGAGGTTGCTGAAGCAGAAACCGAGGAGTTAGACAGCAGGGAGCTGCAGTGTGGAACGTGTCAGGGTAAGTCGAGAATTGGTATTTAAAAAAAAAAATTCAGGAGAAGCAAATGTGACCCATGAATCTGTTCACAGATGGACTCTGTAGAGCGGATGTGACCACTGCAGGCCAAAGTCGAAGGCCGGCTGGAGAAGCGATTCCCCGTAGAAGACATGCCACCTCTCTGCAACGACAAGGTAACATTTAGCACACATTCATGCTGGTTTTATTGGAGAACTTGAGGTTTATGTTGAATTTGAAAAAAATTCAACATAAAAGTGAAATGCATGGGACTGAGTACACATCCCTGAGGGACTGGTTTGCTCAGTTTGATAGGATGTGCTGTTCTACTGTGTATTTTAGTCAGATTGTTTTTGGCAGTAATAAGAACCTTCTTAATCATCCTTTGAATTTTTTCTTAACCAAATATGTAGAAATGAGCCTTCTGTGGAAAGTGGTGTACCACAGGCCTAGAGATGATGATCATGAAGGTGAAGAAGAGGTGCTTCCATTAAGTTGGGAAAGAGGTACTTTTATTTGAGCAGGGGTTTATTTTTTGGTCATTATGTGAGTTTAAAATGTTAATTTGTTTCTCAGGCTCTACAGTGAGAGGAGAACCAAGATGTTGACGTTTTCCTTGACTGAGTTTTGAACAAAACGCGTTGAACTGTAGGTGGCAGTCATTCCAAATGAACAATAGCGTTAACATCTATTTACATGTTTACCACTTTTTGTTTTCACAGGTCCCCCCTAAAGGTGTAAAGGTTGAGGGATGATGGAGCACCAGGTGTAATGCACTGCACAAGAAGCATAGTTGTATAAAAGAACAAAAAAAATCTGCAGTGATGCTGCCTTTCACCAAAGATAACTTGATCTCACAAATGGGCTAAAAGGTTGTTGAAGATGCCACTGTTTGGGGTCAGTCCAATAAAATATAAATATTTAAGCTTGTTGTGGGACTTTTGTTCTAAACCAGCCACCATGGCTTGTTCTTTTTAAATGTGAAATCCTAAAGGAGTAGAAGCATTAATGGCCTGAAATGGATTTGTTTCTCTGCATGGGTAGCTTAAATTTTGCAGTTATAAATCCAAAAAGTGTTGTTGGTGTGAACTGATTACGTCACTTCCAAACGTAATCATTTACCCAATGGATGCAGTAAGGAAAACTTCTAATAAACAGGATATTTTTTAGTATAATTTTATCAAGTGGGATTTTTTTTTTCAAATGCTAGCAGCTATGCTAGCAGCTATGCTAGCAGCTATGCTAGCAGCTATGCTAGCAGCTATGCTAGCAGCTATGCTAGCAGCTATGCTAGCAGCTATGCTAGCAGCTATGCTAGCGATGAGGTGCAACTCCAAAACTTCTCTGCAAACCTACAGATGAAAATATTTGTTCAAGCCAAGACAGTTTTGACAATTTTTATTTCTGCTCCTGAAAATGGTAATTTTTATGCTCCCAGTTCTTAGTTTGGGCATCAACAGCAAGGAGGTTTTCAACCTCTGGCTCTGTTAAGGAAGTCCAGGTTGCTTTGATGGCTGCCTTCAGGTCATCTTATTGGTTCTGGTGTAATCTTCCTGTTAATACTCCATTGATTCTCTGGTTCTGGTCAGACCAGTATGCTGGTGAATCACCCACAGTACCACGGTGGTCACTGGACCAGCTTTTGGTACCTTTGGCTCTGGGTTGGTACCAGGTTCTCCTGGAAAATAATCTGTATTTCCATAAAGCTTGTTGGCAGAAGTAACTCAGAAATACTCTAAATGTCCTGGTAGATGGTTGTATTGATTGGATTTCAGAAAACCCAGTGGACCAGAACCAGCAGATGACATGGAGACAGCAGACAGTCATTGGAGACTACACTCTGGACTTCAAGCAACATGGATTGTGTATTTCTCCACTCTTCTGCCAAACTCTGACACCTTCGCTTCCGAATAAAATGCAAACTTTACTTTTATCTGAAAACTTTGGACCACAGAGCAGTAGTCCGGCTCTGGTTCTCCTGTAGTGCAGTGGCTCTTGATGTTCTAGCCTCAGTCTGCTCTTTGAAGTGATTCTCTGTTGTTGCATAATTTCCTAGCATACTTCTTCCTTCCAATCAACTTTCTATGACTACTATGAACATCCAGCTTCTTCAGGACATCTGAAGTCAGCACTACAATATTTTACGCTTCAGAGAAATCCTGAATTGAGGTTTTAATTTTCTGTAAGTCAAAATCAAAAGTACAAGAAATACTATTTCTGATGAATCTATATGATAAATGGGTTTCACTTTCTGAAGTGATTAAAAAATACTCAACTGGATACCAACATATTCTAAATATAGAAGATAGTTTTACATCTTCCAACATTTGAGATGCTGAGTATATTTGTGGTTAAACGTTTGATTTTAGATCTTCAAGTCAGAGAAAATGAGTTTTGAAAGTTGTATTACTAAAACCAACAGTTTGAACATCCTCCCCTGTCTAAATCTGAATCTTTGAACTAACAGATGCAGAGTTTGTCATAATGATACAGATCCCTTTTTGATTGATTTGACAAGTTATTCATCATACCATAGAAGAAGAAGCACAGCATCATTAGCAGGATTATCATCTTAATTGGTTTCATTGTAGAAGAGTAACCAAGAGTTTTCACATAAAGTTAAAGAATTTAATATGTTGATTCTTAAAAAACAATACTCCAAGTCCTTGGAAAATTTTTCATAATCTGCAGTTGAGTTTTAAAACAAGTTGTTTTATTCTCCAAAGTTTATGAATAAACAGCATTAAATCTGGTTTTGTTTGATAATTATAAGCAGAGTTGGGTAGTAACTAGCTACATTTGATCAAGAACATTTACTTGAACTTTTTTTATTATTTACTTTTAGGAGTATTTTTTTCTATGCTGTATCGCTAATCTTGAGTAAAATTTCTAGATTTTCAACCCTCTGAATGGCAAACAATCATGTTTTAACCAAAAACTCACCAGACACAGAGACACACCTGCAGTTTTTGTTAAAGTTGCATGAGTGTTTTTATTGAAAGAAACTGATTTGGAACAAAATTATTTTTGCCTCATTTTATTTATTTCTGTTACTTATATTGTCATTTTGCTCCTCAAAATACCAAAACTTCCACTTAACTTTTTATTTTAGTCTGTCTGATGATGTTTTTTTAAAAATATTAAATAATTGATCATTTCATCACTTGAGTAATGTTTTTACTTTAACCTGAACATGTTGAAGTTGTGCTACTTTTAATTGTGTACAATTTGGGGGTATTTTACCCACCTCTGATTGTCTAAGAGAAACAGATTCTATCAGAGATGTTTAAAAATCAAAAGGATTTGACTTTTTAAGCCTCTATGTGTCATTAAGAATCGGATCTTAGTTTGGATCACAGCTGTGTTTTCCGGCACCATGTGAGTGAATGGTACCACACCCACCTGTTCGGAATAAGCCTCTGTGATTGGTTCACACAGCAGCTTATTAAGCTCTAATTGGACTAACAGCACCTGGAGCAGAAGCTTCTTTGCAGCTTGAGTGTTTGGTTTCCACTTGAAAGCATAAAGGAAAACTCATCCGGTTTCTCTGTGGATGTTTTCTTCTCCTTTGCATGTAGGTGCAACTTTATATCCCCAGGAAATAATCTTAACTCTTAAGTGATTCGTCTGTCTTTTTGTTCAGATATGGAAGCAGCCACGCCTAACTTTCAGCATTCCTTCGGGCTGGGCCCCAGAGGTCCAAACCTGAACCCGAAGCTGGGACCTGAGCCGGCCGCTCCTGGTCCGCCTCGTCCGGAGGAGCAGCACCATAAGCCGTTCTTCTACATCCAGCCTTCGCAGCCGTACCTGCCGATGCAGAGTCTGCAGTGGCCGGTAGCCATGCCTATGGCCTACAACCCGTACTACGGCTACCCTGGCTTAGGTGAGACGCTCTGACTCTTCGGGTTAATGGATTAAGGTTTCTGTCGCAAAAAGTGGGATGGTGTTACAAGAGATGCGTAGGGGCGCTCCGGTAAAGGGGGCGCCAGAGAGATGGCAGAAAAAATTAATTCTAGTCGGCATTTTCTGTATTCAACATCCAGAGTTGGGTAGTTACTAGTTACATTGACTCAATTAAATGTTCTTGAACTTTTTTTGAGGAAGTACTTTTAGCAATATCTTTACTTTGCTGTGATTTTTATTTTTACTTGAGTAACTTTATTATGAAGCATTTTTACTCTTGAGTAAAATTTCTGTATTTTCTTACCACTGGATGGAAAACAAACATGTTTTAACCAAAAACTCACCAGACGGATGCAGACCTGCAGGTTTTGTTTTTTAATGAACTGATTTAGGGAAAAAAAAAATTCTGATTTTATTTTTGTTATAAATATGAATTGTCATTTTTGTCCTTAAAATACCAAAATTGTTTGCGGGCTTTAAGTAATTCATGAGAGGGTTTGGGTTAAGAAGTTTTATATTTATAATTATACCATTTACTGTAATAGAAAAGTAGGTAAAAACAAACATCAATTTTCACTTACAAACGATGCATAAATGAATTGACATTTCGAGAGACTTGGGATAAAACTAGCTCAAAATGCTAACTTTAGTCTGGTATTGCAAGATTTTTTAACTTGTATGGAAATTTTCCATGTTTGTCACCACGTCACTGCCCTCTGGTGGCCAAAACATGCAATACAGGCCAGGAAATGCAGGCGTCTCTAGTTTGTGGTGCTGGGCAGGTATTGGTGTCACTTGGAAATTGTTAAACTCTGCAAAAGTTTTCTTTTCCTTCTTTAGAGTTGTCAAATTAAAGGCTTGGTGGCTGAAAATGTAGATAAAAAAATCTCAGATAAAGCTGTAAAACTTAGGTTTTGCACCATTTCTTCATTTTAAATATACAATTGAACTACTGTTGGTACTATATAGCTTTCTATTCTTCCCTCCCCAGCCTTGGTCATGTGTTTAGATGCCCAGAGTGCCACATGTAGTATCTGTCATTATTCTCTACAAATTTGACTAGTAAGATCATATATTTTCCTTTTTACCAAAGTTAAATGTCTGTTTTGTTGTGGTTAAGGGCTTGGTCTGCCAATGATGCCCCACTATCAGCCGAACCCCTACATGGAGCCGCCTGGCTTTGTCGTTCCCCACCTCCATCTGATGGACTACAGACGCATGCTGAACCCCCAGTACTACCACACCATGGCCTATCATGCCCGCAGGTTTTGCTACCAACACAACTCTGCGTCGAAAGAAATGACCAGCTCTGAGGTTCAAACTGAGCCGCTTCTCTCAGTTAATGGGACCAGCACCCCAAGATCCAGCAGCAACTCCGACGCTGCCACTGCTGCCACTGCTGCCACTGCTGCCACGACTGGTCAGCTCCAGTCACAGGCTTTCACCGTACAAACGGAGGAATACCCTTCAGAGCTCCAAGAGAAGGCTCCCTCTTTCACCACAGGGATGCCATCAAACAGCTCTTTCGTGATTCAGACTGAGGAGGTGAGGATTGAATGCTGCGCCACACCAGTGGGACTCCAACTGCTCCATGCTCAGGAGGCTGCAGAAATGTCTTGCAGCTTTTCCCAGGATCTGGTTCAGTGTAGTTCTCCTACCCAGAGTGGAATCCCGCAGGATGAGGGTCTCGACCTTCAAGCAGACCAGTCTGAGCAGGAGCTCAATGTTTGTCCAGACATCCTGTTAGATGAGAAACCAAACTACGGGGAGAAAAGCCTTTCTCTAGAGGATCCCATGAACCAAATGGATCCAGTGACTGCAAATGAATCTGAAGAGACTTCAACTGATGAGGACTTCAGTGTGACCTCAGAAAGCTTTCACCTCAAAGTTGCTCAGGTGCCATTTGATCCAACATATTTGGATGAACTGAGGAAGATTGAGTCCACGGTCTGGTCAGCAGAGGAATCGTTCGGGACTTCCCCGGTCCAAAATGCCTTCATGAAGGCTTCCAATAAAACACTGAATGCTTCAACTGAGGAGTTGGTTATGTTAACACAGGAGGTTCCTACTGAGGAAATCACTGAAACGGAGATGCCTGCACTAGCAGAGGGTGAACTAGAGGAAATTGTCCCCACAGTAGAGATGTCTGAAGCAAATATCTACCCTGCTACAGATGCTTCTCCACTGCCTGAGCTAACAAACGCAGCAGAGGAAACTCTTTCAACCAATATCCTACCAGATAATTCCCCTCTGGACTCAGACAGAGAGCATCACCAGCTGGAAACTACAAATGACCAGGATCATCAGGACACCTCCTTTGAATCTTTGCCTGCTTACCTTCCCTCCACCAGCTGGATTTCTGACTTTAATCATAGCTATTACTGCAAAAAGATCCCACTAGCTCCTATGAACCAGAACAGACCAAGCAATCTCCAGAGTCTGGATGTGTCTAAAAGGAGAAGAAAGCTTAACATGAATTACAAAGAACAACCTAATGTTCTGAAATCAAAAGAGGGGTACAAACCCAAAGGCAAGGTGGATCGACAAAGTCTTTCTGACCATGAATGTTGCCTTAGCCGAAATTTCAATGAGAACGTGTTGAACTCTCGCTGGTCCAACAATGAGCGACTCTGTACCAGATGTACGGCAAAACGTAGGATCAGCACGTCTCCAAGTTCGGTGTGTGAAGGCCGAAGCTTGAAAAGGAAAACGGTTCCTTTCCAGGAATGGAACGATGTCCTTTTACCAACATGTGAAGCCTGCAAATCTCACACAAAGAGGCAACTCATGAGAAAAGATTCCAGTCCGGATCTTTGTTCTCCCCATTATGGACATGACACGGAGTGTGACTCTTCTGGGAACAGTTCATGTCGAACGGGACAGGACTTCAAGAGGCCGCTGGCACCGAGGCAGATGGCAACTAAAGGTCCTGTGACGATCCACACAAGGTTGAGACGGAGCAACTGCAAGCATGACGATCTGCAGAACCAGTCGGTTGGCTGGGAAAGACTCCGCCGATGTCCGCATGGGAACACAATCCGAGAGATTGACGAGAACTGTGATGCACCAGCTTCCCATGAGGAAAAATGGAGTAACCTGGACCAGATGTACCTGACGCACAGACGACAAACTGGTAAGCCAGCAACTTTAACAAATCATAGGGCTACATTTATCTCATGAGTCTCATTGGTTATGGAGACTGAGTCTTAAACTAGTTTCATTTGAAGATTTCTAGATCTGGTTGAGCAAAAATGTCTCCCCTCATGTAGCCGTTTGTTTCAGTTCAGTGTTTAAAGCAGTTTTAAGAAGAACAGCAGCAGCTAACGTCTGACCTCACTGTCTTCCAGCAGAGAAGTCATGGAGAGATGCAACGCTCAACACTTACAATGGCCGCTTCCTGAAGGAAGCCACCTCACACTTTAATCACAAGAAAACACAACCACAATCACAAGGTTTGTTTTTGATGTTTCACTTTACTGTTTTTCAAAACAAAAACCCTATAGTCTATACCCTTAAAATCAGGTCAATTAGACTTAGAAAGCTGTAACAAACTAAAACAAACATGGATACTAATGGAAAAGGTTTAAAGGCTAAAAATCAGTTTTCACAGTTGGTTTTTCCACTGCCTAGTTTGATCAGTATCTATGAAGCTAATTGATGGCCAATTGGTAAAAATCTGAACTGGCAAAAAAGCTTCTTGATCAGGTCAAGACTTTGACTTAAATGCCGATTGTCAAAACGTGAAGCCATGTTCTCAGTCGTAAACCCTCGTTTGCAAACTTGGCATAAAAGAAAAAGGAGCAGTTGCAATTTTTCATCCAAGAATATGAGAAAAAGGCAGGTAAAAATAGATTTAACTTGGACTGGATAAATCTCCAGACTCATTTACAGATAGTTTTATTTATGCATTTTATATTTAGTCATATTCAAATTACTTACAATAACATTCTTATGCATATATATTTGACATTTTATATAGTAGTTATATTCGTATTGTTTACACTAATGGTTGTGGTAGTGTGATGACAATTTCCCCTTGGGGACAATATAGTATATTCTATTTGAAGCATTTACTTTTAAAAAGGACAGTTGTTCAAGTAATGTAGTAACTTATTTCTTTATTTGCTAGAAGCATATGGTCCAAGCTTTGTCTCAGTTTTAACTTTTTTTTTCCGTTTTTCTTCAGGAATCTGCACAAAAGAAACGAGATGCTGATTTGCACAAGAGCACAACTTAAAGTACAACCACTGTTTTTTAATGATCAACACTTAAATTAAGTCTTTTACACTTTTTTTGAATATGTAAATCACAATGCTCACTATTTATTCATTGAAATAAACACAGATTTAATGGTTTTTGCAAACATCTTGAGTTTTTGTTCCTGAATTTGTCCAGCAGAGGGAACTGTTCCCGTTCAGAAAACTCTTAATCTTCAACATCGGATAAATAAACGTCTTTCACTGATTTTTAGAAGAACTAGGAAAACTAAAACTAGAAAGTGTAATTTGTCAGCTGTGGCTTTTCTTTTTAGATAAACCTCTGCAGAAGTGAGTAGAGTTGACAGAAATTGTTTGAGGAAGAGAAGTGCCAAAGTTTGCTGTAGTGAAACTACAAGCATAAAATCTAAGTAATTACTACCCACCTCTGGCACATTTACTCCAGCTGTTTCAACAAAAGGTCTCCTGTCGTTGCCATTCTGAATTCCTGATGTCGTCTTGTGATCAAACCTTCAGCATTCTGGATCAACTGCAGCAGGTTTTTTTTTTATCCTGAAATCGGAAGCTGTGAAGACAGTTGCAGTGTTCAATGCAACTAAATATGAAGGCATGGATGAGTTTCTCTTGATCTTACTGGAACATTAGTCCTTTAATCCTGGAAATGTTCTGCAGGCGATGGAAGGCTGACTTTATAACCATCTCTGTGGCTCCTTAGGTTCAGGTTCAAGTCGATCACTAACGGATGTTAGGCCTGCTTGTTTTTCTTGTGGGTTTTTGTTTTTAATTGTTCCACATTAAAGGGGAAATGGTTCATAAAATTTTAAGTTTGTTTCAGAACGTGTTCCTCCATTATTATGCAACTTATTTGAAAATGGTCTGAGCAATATAATCATTTATTGCAGTAACTTCTGGGACAATTTGTTGTTCAGAAAAATTGTCTGACAGATATACTTGTCCATATTGTTTTTGGAGATGCCTTACAAATTCTATCCAAAGTAAGTTTAAAAACCAGTTTTGTGTTTTAGTGTAAACTTAAGTAAAAATCTGTACTTCAGATACTCCCACTATCATTATCCACAGATTTTCTACTCAATCAGCTTTCGAATTTGATTTTACAGTCCCTGCTTTACAGCAATACTTTTTCAAACCTCCTTTTACCTAAAGAGTCTAATATTAGACAGACGTGGTGCCACTTTTACTCAAACCTTAAATGAAAAGTTGCTAAAATAAACATATTGTTGCCCTTTTAATGATTAGGTCAGCAAAAATGACAAGTTTTTAATGACGTTTGGGGCAAAGACTTCCAGCCTCTGGGCTGAATTAAAGAAATTAGACCAGCAATTTTTCTTATCCAGCTGCTAAAGTGGCTGTGGCGCAGGTTATTGATGAGCACAAAGCGCTTCCCCCTGTGGGCTTAAATACACATTTGTATTGAATAAACGGTAAATCGGTATGGAACGGACCATTGGAGCTCGTGTAGCGCTGCACAATGCTGCGAGACGTTCAGGTAATGAAACCAGCTGTATCCACATTGTTCTGGATGAAACCTGTAATGTTGCCATAATGGCTTCCTCGCTGCAGGGGAGGTAAAACCTTGGATGTAGAAGCCATGTTCAGAGTTGATGTGACTTTCAGGGCCTTGGAATAGGCCACCACTTAGGTCACCCAATACATCCAGAGTGAGTAATTAGTTGCGTTTACTCAATTACATTTACCTGTAACTTTTTTCCTGTTTTTTAAAATGTGACTTTAATGAGTTTTACTTTTATTTCAGTAATTTTATTATGAAGTATTTCTACTTTTGAGTAACTTTTCTGGATTCTCTACCCACTGAATGAAAATCAAACATGTTTTAACCAAAAATTCCTGAAAGAAACTGATTTGGAAACATTTTTCTTTTGCCCGATTTTCTTATTTTATGTGAATTGTCATTTTCATCCTTAAAATACCAAAATTTCCACTTTGTAACGATCTAATTTTTAAATATTAAATAATTTGATCAGTCACTCAGAACTACTTTTTTACTCCCGAGTAATTTCTTGGATATCTAATATGAGTAACTTTATCATAAAAGTTTGACACACAGAGTGCTCCATAAAGGGGCGCCAAAGAGATGGCAGAAAAAAATGATCTCTAGTTGGCATTTTGGCATTCAACATCCAGAGTTCAGGAGTAACTAGTTACATTTACTTGAATTTTTTTGTTTTTTTGTTTGAGAAAACGTGTTTAGAAGAATTTCTTCCATATAGTACTTGCTACTTTTACTTGAGTGATTTTATGAAGTATTTCTACTCTTGAGTAAAATGTTGATTTTCTGCCCACTGAATGAAAAACGTATTTTAACCAGAAATTCACAAGACAGAAACAGCAGCAGTTCCTATTAAAGTTTAATACGTTTTTTTTATTGGAAAAACAAAATGATTTGAAATTTTTTTCTTTTGCCTCACTATTTTACTTATGAATTGCCATTTTTGTCCTTAAAATACCAAAATTTCAATTTAATTTTATATATGTAATTTTTGAATATTAAATGTTTATGTGATCAGTTACTCAGTAGCCTTTTTACTAAATACTTTACTTTTGAGTAATTTCTTGGATATCTACTTATTTCTACTTGAGTAAAAGTACCTTGAAGTAATGCTACTCCTGCTTGAGCACAGTCTTTGGGTACTCCTCCCACCTCTACTTTACTGTCTCCTCAGTGTGCTTTGCTTGAAGCGGAGACAGTGGAGAGGTTTTGGATTTTACAGAAAGCTGCTCTTTAGTGGTTTGCGGTTATCGGTGAGGAATGGCTCTTGGAAGTCGGGCGGGATCAGAAAAGCTGGATCGGTGGAGCGCATCGCATGATTTCCCTCCAGATCTGCCCGTTTCAGGGATCGGATCTAAAGCCCAGAGTGGATGGTCTCGCAGCTCATATCTCAGACTCGTTTCATTCTGCTGCTCCATCTTTATGACGTCTGCATTATGGCTAAATGTGACGGAGTGATTGGCTCTCAGGGGGTTTACAGTAGAAGGTGATGGCAGCTGGTCAGGTTATGTTATAAAGCTAAAAAGGGGAAAGGAGGTTCGCGTTTAGTACTATGAAAATGCAGATTAAAAACTGAAATACTCCAAAATATTTGAATCATTAAAAATACTTTATTCATTCAAAAATTTGTAACAAACTAAGTTACCATAAATAAAAAATCTCAAGCGCATCTAAAAAACTTTGCTTTTAATGTTTATCCTTTACATTTCTCAATTTAAACTTGAACTGAATAGGAAAATGCTTCCCATATTTCTGCAGCAACATAAACCCGAATGTTGAAATTGATCAGACTGATTAGTTCAATTCTGTGAGCCTGAAGAATCATTTCTCCCGTTAGCTCAAGACTATCATGTTTGTTCTGGTTGCATTTACCCAGAATGCCCTGCGCTGTAGTCCACTTCCTGTTTGGAGTGTAATTTGGTCCACTTCGCATTCACAGGTTTGTAGGTGGACCAGAGTTCACTTTTATTTGGTTCAATTAGCATTCAGACCTCCTCAAACAAACCTGACTTTCTGGGCCAACAGACTCGTTTGATTAGAACTGCAATATGTAACTTTTATAAAAAATTTTTTTTAACATAGTTGTTCAAACTGTCTATATTGTGACAATCTGCTGGAGCCAGGAGGCGGGGCTTAGCTTCTCCCTGTCAGTAGCCTGTCTTGAATGCTAAGGCTACTTAGCATGGCCACCAATGATGGTGGAAAAACGTTTTTTCTGTAACTGTAAGTGTTTCTTAACTAGAACATCTAGCAGCACATTCTGCAGGTTGATTGACAGTGCTAAGACCCGCCTCGTTGCTCTCATTGGTGGTTTTTGGTGCATTTCTTCAGACGTCAACAGTATCTCAGGGAGAAGGTGGAGGATATCAATCTTTTTATAGATTATCTGTATCATTACAAACTGTCATGACATGGTGACGGTGTTAACAAATATTTAAAAACATATTTTTATAAAAGTTACTGCAGCTTTAAAGAACTGCAGAACAAGGCTGGTGTGAATGCAGCAGCAAATGAGGTGGATTAGCAGAGCTGGAACTTGAGGTGTCTAGTTATGTTCAGCTTATGACCAAATGACCCGAGGTGCTTAAATCAGTTAATAACATCATTTAATATTTTTTACATAAATACCCCGTAACCGATATCCTCTGCAGAGAATTGCATTTATCAAATCTAGATCTTGTTCTACCATGTGAAGCTCTATAAGCTGAAGGTTAAACTGAGGAAACGCAGCCACTGCTTGGTGCAGGCATCAGGCGAACACGACTCCGGTGTTCAGCGCGGCGTGAGGCCGAGATGCCTGTCGGCGCTGCGGGAGGTTAAGAGCATCCATCGTTTCTCCTTAACTGTTTGCAGGATTCTGTCAAGCTGTCAAGTCGGTTCCACGGTTCAGGCGTTTTGAAATCCTCATCACTAATGCTGCACAGATGACTAAGTGGGATCAGAACACGCGATTACTGCGAGGACAGTTTCTCTTCAAGGGCTCTGCCCTCTTTTACAGTAAAAAAAAAAAGATGTAACCCTGAGGGATTATTATCACTTTGGTAAACGCAGCCTGAGGACTGACTGACAACTGGCTGCTGAAAGCTTCATGAACATTTAATGTGAAAAAATAAACCATGAAATAATTGCTGAACGTTTTAATTTTCCTGATTCCTTCCTGGTCACCTATAAAATCAAGATATTTTATTTAAAGTCTAACATCACATCACATAATTGAAGCCAGATAAACTTCCTGTAGTGCAGAAAAAGACAGTAAAATTAAAACTTTTGGGCAATAATGGTTGGCTCTGCACTGCAAAAATGGAAAACACCACCAAGTATTTCTTGTTTAATTTCTAGAGCAGATGGCTTGAAATAAAACAAGACTAACTTAAATTAACTTTTTGCTGCAGAATTATTTGCAAAACATCTGCCTATTTGCACATTTTTGTCATAATGCATATCCAAAATATTTTAAAGAAAATGCATAAACTGAGAAACTTATATTTGATGTTTGATTCGATAAAATAGACAGATAAATGCGTTTTATTAGAGGGGGTTTCAAGGATTCAGATTTTAGCTATTTGCTACATCCCCAGGGTTCCACTGTATTTAAAAAATACAGTACAATTATTTACTCTAGTGTTGAGTTGTAAATGCATTTTTTAAGGAAATATAGGCAATTTTATTTATTTTTCTTAGTGGTGCAACTTGAATAAAATTTTAAGTTAAATGCAGAGTTTCTAATTAAAATAACCAAACTATATATCGACTAAATAAGCAACTTCTTCTATTCAGCACCTGTTTATGCTAATAAATCACTGAACAAATAGACATATAAGCTCACCAACATAGATATTCAGTGTTTTTAATGTTATTCAGGTTCTGAATAACAGAACTTTAGACATGTGGACTGTGGATGCTAACATTAGCATTAGCATTGAGATGCTATTTTAGCTTAGCTTCGTTAATAGGCTAACTCCTTTTAGCACAAAACAATAAGAGTCTTTTCCAGCATCCAGATCGTTTCTTAAAGCAGAAATTAGTTCCCAGCAGGCCGAGAAAAGCAGCTTTGTCGACCATCGCTGTTTGTGGATGTGCGTCAGATTTAAGGCGTACCGTAAACGCGTGAATACAAAGGTTCCGGTTGGAATTAATTATGTTAAATCATTTAAGGGGTTGAAATATATGTAAGTAAATAATCAAAGTTAAAAAGTTAAAGCGCAGGTACTAATTTAATTTTTAAAAAGCAATGAAACAAAAACTTAGATTTATGCAAACTAAATCTAGTTTAGTTTGCATATATCTAGTTTAAATATTTTTTATTTTAAAAATAAAAAGCAGATTTATTTATTTTTTATTTTATCAAGAGAAACTCTTGAGTCCTCCACTCTTCCTCCTCCAGCGAAGACAAAGCTGTCTGGTCTCTGCGGCTCCCTAACCGACATGATGGATGCCTCGTTGAAAGATCCCTTCTGTCATCCAGACTCCCAATTAGAGCGCCTTGCTACGGCTGGCCGGTCCACACCCAGAGGCAGGAGGCCGGCATCAGTCACTCAGCAGACCGCTGTGACTTTTCTGGTGGTTTGATCCATCAGTCATCTGACGCAGCAGCAGCGGCTTGGTGCAGGATGCCGACCTCTCTCAGGTGGAATATTTCCTCTTCTCTGAGATTTTTGGAGAAGTTAGAAACTCCCACCCAATTAAACCCTGAGTGTAAGACCGCAATTTAAACCAAAAAACTCAGAAATGTTTTCTGAGCATAAAAACAGGGTCGTTTCTGAGATCAAAAAGTAAAAAAATCTAAAACTTTTAGATTAATCTAAAAGAAAAAAAAAACTTTCTAGAAAAAAACATGGAAATTTTCTTTAACTTTTTTCTAGAAAATTTCTGAGATTAATCGAAAAATTTCTGAGTTTTTGTGCAAATATTTGACTTTTGGAGCTCACCCTTGTTCTGGCTGGAAAAGGTTTTATTTTTAGTTTGATCAAAAATTATGATTATTTTTCTAGCAAATGTCCAAGTTATGAAAAAATTCTCGAATTTTGTTGGAAAATTCAGATTCTTTTCTAAAAAAAAAGTCTAGTAAACATTTTTTTCTTTTTAGGAAAAACATTTCTGAGTTGCAAAAGTAAAACATTTTTGAATGAGAGAAATCATATTTTCTAGAAATGTTTTTAGATTAATCTCAAAATTTGTCAGTTGTTTTCTAGCAAATGTAAAACTTTTGAAAAATTGTTTGAATTTGTTTCATAAAAATTCATTTTTATAGATAATTCTAGATAATAAATGTCAGTTTTCTGGACATTTCTGAGCTTCAAAAGTAAAACATTTTTGACTTTGGGAAATCCTGTGAGATTTATCTCAAAGTTAATATTTTTTGTAACAAATTTTCAACTTTTCAAACTCAGACATTTCCACGTTTTTCTTCTGAGAGTAATCTCAGAGTTTTTTTTGTCAGAAATGTACTTTTCTATCTGCAGTGGCTCTCGTATGAGTGTGCTGTTTTTGTGTGGGTATTTTTACAGTGGAGCTGTGGCTCCATCATCGCCTCCTTGTTTGAGGGTTTGATTTCCACCGGGGTTTCCGACATTCTGCTGCACGCGCTCAGTTGAGCAGGAACTCCGTGAAGGTCGTTGATGTTGGCAGCAGAGAGGAAATGTAGCAGTGAAACAAAACACCGACTGGCTTATTGCTTCTACACAACATTTACAGAAAGCAAACATGATTAAATGTGAGTTTGTTTTGTTGTGTTTATTTAACCAATAAGAAGGAGTATATTTTAAAAGGAATACAACTTTCAGGGCATTTTTTATTCAATCTATATGCACATTTTCAGCAACAAGCCAGTTTGAAGTGCTTTACCTGACTGGAAGAAAAATAAGCATTACATTGGGAAAATGGGGGAAATTATGACAGTTATGGCTGTTTTGCAGTTTTTTGGAAGTTTGTTCCAGATTTGTGGTGCATAGAAGCTGAAGCGGTTTCTCCTTCCAGACCTTAGAGGTCTGGAAGGTTGGTGAAAAGCAGGAGACCTTTAGTCGTCCAGTGATTTATAAACTAACAGAAGTATTTTAAATGAAACTGAAAATAAAAACATGGATGAGTTTCTCTACATCTCGCTGAGACATTAGTCCTTTAATGTTCTTCAGCTGATAGAAGGCTGACTTTGTAACCGTCTTCATGTGGCTCTGAAGGTTCAGGTCAGAGGTCAGCCTGATCTCTAGTTTCCAGCTGTATTAACTGAAGCTGTGTGTTGACTATAGATCTATAACTCTAGATCATTCCTCTTTAACTTTAGTTTTATTTCTATTCAGCTGAAGAAAGTTTTGGCACATCCACATTTTTATATATTTTTGATAACTTTACACAGAAATAACATCAGAAAATGCACCAGATTTCACTCTGAAACATTTTTGCTACTACAATGGTTTTAGTTTCATCTGGTTCAAATTCTGTTAAACAAATCAACTATTAAACATCTTCTGCTCTTCAATCAGCCGTGCACCGTGTTGATCAGTCAAGCAGAAAGGGTTGAACTTTTTATGTTGGAGTTAGAAGTATTTTTTATTTATCTTTTGCTACAAATGATGAAAAGAATGCTGCATTATTGCATTTTAGGTCATAAAATGTTTGCTTTATTTGAAAATATAATTTTTTGTAACACATAGAAGGAAAACAAAAACAAACAATAATAATTTAAAAAATAATAAAAAATAATAAGTAAAAGAATAAACCTTAAAAACAAATAAAGTAATATACATAACTACTGATTGCAGGATGTTTTTATTACAGTACAGTGAAAATAATTCAGTGACATTAGCATGCCTTCAGCCAAAAACAACTTAAGAATAAGAAATATTTGTATCTTTTAATATATTTCTACTATTTATAAAAAATATGCAGAATGTTTTCATTTTTAAAACTGATTAATCGATTAATCGCTGTTTGCAGCTAAAGTCCAGAATGCCAAGCGATAAATCTTTACTCCTAAACAACTCCAGCATGAAGTCGTGCTGCCTGGCTGCGTATTGGGTCAGCGCACAGTGAGAATGGATGCGCTTTGAGGTCGTAAGGCGCCGCGTTGAGCCGGAGGGGAGCAGCAGATTTCAGCGGACTCCACTTGTTTCCAGCACGGAGGAACAGGTTCATCACGCCGCCGAGGCGCCTCGGGCTGCAGGCTCAGCATTTCTGAGCTGACGGCAGATAGATCAGCCGCCATGTTAACACCTGGGGCTGCTGGACTTTAACGCCCCTCAGCTGAAAAATGACCTGTGTTTATGAAGTGAGCCTCGTCGGACCGGATTCAGGGTTTTTTTTTTTGTTTTGTTTTTTTGGCAAACGAGAAAATCAGACTGGAATAAGAAGCACCAATAAGCTCCTTTTCAAATCAGCTAATTTGAGCTCTATAGAGCCCCCTAGAGGACATGAGGGGAAAATTTTATTTTGCATAACCTCGCAATAAATTGTCTTTTTTGTACACATAGACCAGATCAATTTAAATTTGCACATTTATACACATTTAAAGAGTCTCAGTGAAAACGTGTTTCCACATTCTTGAAGAAAACTGACTGAAAATCTATCTGTAACTGCGTGTTTATGTTTGTTTATGTAATGGGGCTGCGCATGAAAACGGCCCTTTATTAACCACTCAGACTACTGAAAAAGACACAATCAGATGAGTTTATCACACCAGGAAAAGAACTCAAAAAATAATCCAATTAGGTTTGTTTCCTTCTTTTCTTTTTACGGAAAGTTTTTGTTTTTTAGGAGGGATGAAAAGAGATGGGAAGCTCATGTTTGACCTACTTTCCTTTTGCATTTTGCACACAGGCTTGTGATGCATTTTTATCTGAAAGAAAAAAATAAATAAGCATTATAGTTTTTCCCAATTAATTACTGTTTTTATGTATTTCAATTAACAAAAATGTTTTCTCTATTTTCATTTTTATCTAACTGCTAAAGTGACATGAACATTGGACATTGGCAGTAGCCCAGGGCCGTGAGTTTTGGGGCGGCCTAAGAAATGATTTTTTTTGTTTTTTGTGTACATGTTTTCCAAACATTACTCCTCTTCTTGAAGCATTGGGCTCATTTTGCGTGCAGGAACTGAACCTGCCTCCAGACTCGACATGAATATTCAGCAGCAGTAATTGGATGAAGTGACAGTTCAGCTGCTGAATAGGTGCTCAGCAGATTCAGCCTGGCTGTGCCGTGGGAATAATTATCCACATGATTACCATCATAATATTTACTCGTTCAACACATCAGCTCAGGTTCAAACGCTGCAAATAAGTGAGCTCAGTTCCTGGCGGTTGCTGCTGCCACACCCAGAGGTAATCAGCACCGCGTTCTGGGCAAACGTTTTACCCAAACAAACTCAGCAGGGGGGAATGCCAATTCAGGAAGAGGGAGATTGCAAACATGTGTAGCAAGCAGCCTGCAGAGATCTCAGAGCGATGACTTGTTCCTCTTCCAGAACAATCTAATTGACAGAAACACGTAGCAGATGTGGCGGTCAGAGCCAGAGAGTTTGCAAGAGATGATTGCAGGAAGTAAACAAAAACGGGCAGGATGGAGGAATGAGCTAATTCTCGTTATGTAACTGAATGGGGCCCAAAGAGGAAACGCCGCAGCTTTACTCTTAGCAGATACAGAATCCACCAGAGACGAAGCAGAATCTGCTGTCAGAAACTCAGCAGCACAATCAGCGAGCTGGGTTAGCAAGCTAACTAAACACTTAATACTAAATACTTAAATTTAACTTAGTAAATAATTAGAGCTAAATATTAACTTGTAAGCTAAATATTTAGCTTAACTAAATATTTATGTGGAGAGAAATATTTAGTTTGAAGATTAAACATTTAGTTTGAAGATTAAACATTTAGTTAATCCCAAAATATTTGGTTGGAGATAAATGTTTGTTAATAAAATATTTAGTTTGCAAGCTAAGCTTGCTAACTACATATTTAGTTTTCAAACTAAACATTAACATTGTTTACTAAATATTTAGTTTGAAGACTAAATATTTAAGTTGCTAACTAAATAAGTATCTAGAGCTGAATATTTAATTTGTAAGCTAAGTATTTTGCTCCAAACTAAATATTGCTCCATTCTAAATATTTAGTTTAAGACATGTCTTTTATATAATATCAACATCTGCCTTGATGTTGAGTTGTTAGCATGTCAAGACAAAGATGAGGCAGCAACAGTCTTCAGTCAGAGGGATCTCCAGCCTCGTTGCAGCACTGACTGCTACCAGACATCCTTCCTGCTCACCAACAACAGATGAACTGATAATCATTAATGATGAGCAGAAAATGAGCAGACACTCTGGTATCTGCTCCGACCCAACAGCAGCTTAAATCACAGAGTTCTGACAGACACCCAAACGCCTCTTCTAGCAGCGCTGCATCTGTGCGTCTCCAGCGATAAGCCGTGTTGTTTTTCCTCCACAGACGGAGAAATTGAGGCTCAGACGGGATGAAAGCGAGGACCATGCGGTTTGCTAACTGAGCTGAAGCTTCTTCTGTGGACTGACAGCTAAAAACGGGAAACAATCGGAGCAGAACCACATAGTCGCTTTTCTTGTCCTAATTAAATCTGTGATACAGAAATCCTGAATGATTTACGAAGCAGACAAACTAGTTTATCCCTTTAACTGTGATGAATAAACCTTGAGATTTGATCCCCCGCCTGCTTCTCTGGGCCTGTGAAGACAAGATACAGAGTTTTTATTTGAATGTTTAACTTTCTGGAGGCAGGCTGAGATAATCCCTCTTGTAGAGGAAAATATCTGACCCAGCCAATGGCTTCCGGAGACCCCACTGTGCCTCCATCATGGATTAGAGGCGCTGAATTGAAATCACAGGTGGGGAGAAAAAGATGTAGCCGATGTGCAGAGGAGCCGACCAGGTGTGAAGCCACACACGTCTCCTTTCATGGTTTGGTTCATCTCAAAATGCATGAAATTTCATCCCCAGGTATTTCGTCCTAATGAGGTCATTAGATCCGTGGATGCAGCTGGAGCAGAAAAAGTGACTGCTTCTGTACACAAAATCTAAAATATAAATAATATATCCACCCATCTGCACTTAGAATCAGACCTGAAGGTCAGCCTTCTGAAATAAGAAGCGCTCGGCCTCAAAATTCAATTTCTGCTTCATTTCCAGGCTGCGTCACAGACATTAATACAGCCTCCCATATATTCTGCTCACCAGCAGCCGCTGATGTGGAACCAATAAAGACCTTAGCAACGTCTTTAAGGCTTTAAGGCTTTTTCAGCGTCTTTGTGGATAAAGTCATTCTGACTCTCGTTGTTTTGTTAGTCTTAGTTTCATAAGTGTTCATGTTGCAGCTTCGTTTTGATCATTTTGAAGAATTATTTATATTTTTTTGACTCATTCTCATTTCACTTTGCCAAGATAAGCAGCAAAATCTTGGCAAAGTGAAGCTATTGGAGCAATTTTCACATTTTCACGTGAAAATGGCTCCAAACAGATGCACAATTATACTTCCTTACATCTTTGAAAAAGAGAAGTGGAGCTTCCTACACAATCAACAAGAATGCAGGAAGTGGTTTCTGAATAGCAAGTTAACAACAAAGCAATTGTCTTTTCCAGCAGCCATTGTACAGCACATACTGCTGATCAAAACACCGACAATTACAAATCACAACTGCAGATATCAATTTAAATCCAGTATAAATCACATGTGTCAAATTTAAGGCTCTGGGGCAAAATTTGGCCCGCTGTGGCTCTTTATGTGGCCCAAATTACATCAGTTACCTCCAGTTTTTCACAGTTGTGAAAAATCACACAAAATCAACAGATGGATGCATTTTTTCGTTGTAATACTTGATTATGAATTTATTGGAAATTTTCTGCAAAAATGGTCAAAATGTCAGATTTAGGTGATGCTAATTAGCATTATTCGTACTTTTAGGTTTTGTTTTATTGTCTGCCTCAGCTTTACTTGATGTCGAAGTACAGTCCACGATATATGTGGCTGTTAACAAAAAGTCATATTTGACATCTTGCAGAAGCATAAATATTGCTCTTAATCTGTGCAAAAAAAAAAAAAATCGTAAAAATAATCACGACATTCTGGACGGATTGATCAATATTACTTAGTGTCAGCAAGAACTTACTGAATGCAGAGACAGATGTTAATTAATATTTTATTAACAGTTTAATGGGTTTTATTGATACATTCTGGCACAACCGGCCCTTAAAAACATGATTTTCATTTGACCTGAAATGGAAAAAGGAAGAAAAACAACAGCTTTAGCTTCCTGAAAACTATTTTTTATTTGTGTTTTTGTTCTTCTTAACATTCTTGTTGATTTTTCTTGTTTTATTGACTCTGAGCTGAGCTGTTACAGTGTTGAGTCTTTCCTAACGACTTATGGACTTGGTGCAGTAACCTCTAAAATCCCCTGCAGGACTGGACGCCGTTTAGCTTCCTGCCTTCTGTGCGTTCATCCATCTCCACTTAGTATTAGAAGTGAAGGTCAGCGCTCTGAAATACGAAGCGGTCGACCTCAAAATTTAATTTCTGCCTCATTTCAGGCCGCAACACAGATGTTAATAGAGTCTGTTCGTTTTACACACCGCGACCGCTGACATGTAACCGCCGCCCACAGTCACACGCCGCGTCCAAGGGGAGCTGAACGACCCGCCAAGTAAATTAGTGAGAGATCATTGATCACCCACAGCCTGAGAAAGAGGAGAGAATTAATTGGACAGATCAGAGAGTGAGGAAAGAAAAATGTGAGAAATATTTTGGCAGAGGAAGCGCAGAGACAAAGTGAGGGAGTTGTTGAGCGAAGACTCGCAGCTTTTTAAAAGACGCCCACAGTCTGGAGGTGCCACTTCTGATCTGCTGCCTGGAGACTCAGGTTTGAGTTTAATCAAAACTTCTCTTTTATTTAAAGTTGTGTAACATGTGAAGGGCAGAATGTGGATTTTATGAACGGTGACTTTGTGCTTCATTAGGTTACCTTATGGCAATACAAACATGTTAATTTTTTTTGCACAAAATCATTCTGATGATTTATCAAACTGGTGGTTAGTAAGGTATTGCATGTAAACAACTATGTATTTGCGGCAATATGAGGTCAAAGTTCATGCTAGCTTACCAAGAGAGAAGCTGAAGGTTAGATTGCTTATATGATCGGAGAAATCTATGTCTGCAGGAACATTTTCCATTTTCTCAGAGTGAGTTGCAGAACTTTTGTTTCTATTATGATAGCAAGAGACTAATATTTTCATTTCAGGTTGTACATATTACAATTTTGTGTTTCTACAGGAGTAATTTTATTTTAGATGAGTTTGTTAAATGGATTAAATAGTCTCCAGCCTGAATAAGTTTGAAAACTGTTTTAAATCCAAATAAGCTGCTGCTAATGTACGTCTTTGAAAAGCAGAAGTGGAGCTTCCTGCACAATCAACAAGAATGCAGGAAGTGGTTTCTGAATAGCAAGTTAACAAAGTACTTGTCTTTTCCGGCAGCCATTGTACAGCGTATACAGCTGATTTAGCATGCTGGAGCTCTGCTTGGATTGCTAGGTAACGGGGCTGGACTTGGCTGGGGTTGCTAGGTAACACCACAGTGGTGTTTTGTTTTTGTTTTTTTAAGATGATTTAAGTTGAGACACAAATGAAAGTACAAAAATGTGCACATTACGAATTTTGCATAAAATGTCCTACTCTACTGTGGTCTTTATCTAATGACTGAATGAATAATCTCATTATTGTGAAATATTTTTGATTCTCTTTTAAAAAAATAAAACATAATTTCATTGTGAATTTTTTCCCATGCAATAATATCATATATTCTTGTCATTTTTATTTAATTCCAGCTGTTTTTATTTCAAAACTCTTGTAACTATTCATTCAGTGATTTCACAATTATATATTTATCTGTTGTTTATTCATGTACAAACTTATTTTTTATGTATTTATTTAATTTTGAGCGTTTTGGCATTCCGTAGAATCTTCCAAAAATGCCTTACTGCCATTATTTTTGGTGTTTCACGCTGGAACAGAGCAGCTTTACCTGTAAACAATTCCTTCACAGGGTGAGGGGTAAATGAAGTGGACCTCTGCTGTGTGTTTACCTCTCAGTGGGTTAGCCACAGCAGCTGCAGGTTAAACTGATTGTTATTTTGGAGGCAAGAGGAGCAGCGGCTCCATCTCTGCCTCTGTAAAGTGATTACCCTCATTCACAACCATCCGTCTCTGAGCAGAACGGATCTCTCCGATGCTTTTTCTTTTTTTTCTAACCTGGGATAAACTCAATCTCGCATCCGAGTGTATCCAATTATACATCCCCGGCAGGCTCATTCAGAACCAGGTCACCTTAACTCCTATCTCCTCCTCATCGAGGGGCGACTGAAAGGGGAATTTGATTGGAAGATTTCGTTTTAAGGTGGGTGGTGGAGGAGAAGGCCGGAGAAGAAACTCCAGTCACAAGGTGAAGTCAAAGGCAGAAGATGTTCTGCCACTTTTCACTCACTTTGGCTTTACATGTGCAAGAGCTTTTCATATTATGCAAAACATAAAGCTGGTTTATTTGTATCCCTGTAGATGCCCTCTTTCAAATTAAGACAATTTAGTCTTCATTAGGTTCTAAAATTGTCAACATTTTGCTTCAGTTGAAGAAAAATACATTATTAGGCCCGAGCAGCTAAGCGCTGCGAGAGCCTATTGAAACCTTGCTGTTTATTATTTTTCCCG
>NW_015114413.1:101681-136028 GCF_001443285.1 Poecilia latipinna | reverse complement strand
GACAGTTGAGGGACCATGGTTACTTGACTGTGCTGTAAAATGGCTACATCTGAATGAAAAACACATAACATTGCCACTTTAATGTTGTTTTAAATAGTCTTGGGTCTAGAGAAAAGTGTCGCTGGATTTTTTTTTTTTTTGAGGAAAGAATTCCCGATTTCTTTGCGTTTGCATCTTTCAAAGTGAGTCTCTGAAACATTTGATTGATGACGATAAATAATATCACATAAATAATATCATATGTGGCTTGTAAAATTGTGATTTTTCTAAATAATCAAATAATTATTTAAAACAGCATTTAGTATTTATGCAGGTTATCCCGGTCTCTTATTAAAATTTCCTTAATGATCTGAAACGTTGGTGGAACTCCACCATACTCCACCAACGCTGTTTTCGTTTATTCTCCAAGTACAACAGGCAGTTAAAATACCAAAGCATCAAGGACGACATTTATAAATCACTACAGCATGTTTAATGTGTTTGAAAGGAAACAATAAAAGCCTAGCTCTTCTTCAGCAAACCTGAGGAGAAGAAATCTCCTTCAAATCAAACCTTTCTACAGGATAAAACAATCTCCAAATATGGGCAAAGACAGAGAAGCGATAAGCCTTAAAGGAAAAACAGATCTGAGACAGACACATTCACCTCATATGGACTCCTAATTAGGAAATTAAAGATGCTTCTGCAGATGAGCATCTGAGTAAAATGTGTTTTCTTGGATGAATATATTTAATCAGCTTCACTGCTGCTGGTTTCAGTTTCTGCTTAATACGTAGCTTAGCCTGAAGCACCAATGCTCTTCATTTATTACTGCTCAGACTTCTGATGCGTGTTATTTGTACAGTTCTTCTGAGGACAAGTTAAACTTGGACTTGTAACGCTGCCTGATAAATTATAATGATGGACTGAAGAACATTTATTTATAGCCACATGCTTCACCACAGAGTCCAGACAGCCAGAGTACCTGTGAGCAGGGAGGGCTGAGCTTCAGGATGATTTGTTGGCTGTAGTAACTCTGTGTGGATGAGGAACTTTGAAAAGTGTCTGACATGGATCATGATGTATTTTTATCTGCTCTGACAGACTTTTCACCGGAGAAACACAGCAGGAATGTTCCTGCTGCTGAGGCTTCAGTCGTACGGTTGATGCCTGTTAATCAGGATGCAAAGACTGACTGACTGAGTGGCTTCGATGAGCTGAAAGCCACATGACCATCCCAGTTTCAGTGGGAGTTTGGTAAAAAGGGCCAGAATTATGCATTTTCCAGGCACAGTATGTCTGGAAAGTTACTTGATAGTTGATAGTTACTTGATTATAGCACAATAATCAAGTAACCTTAGTTGTTTAAAAATTCTATATATATCAAGTATAACTTAAAATAAATGTTACTTTGTAATTTAACCTCTTGAAATTGGGCCTCTGTCTCTTTAAGAAGCTCCTGCTCTTTCTTACACTACTCCTTCAGGAAGTCATCACAACATGGCTCCTCTGTTAACCCTTTAACGATGTTTTCAGCAGTGCAGCTCCTTTAATGAGTTCAGCAGATGTTCAGTTCCACCAGGTGTTTGCTAATGCTGCTGGCTAGTCTGAAGGAGCTGAGTGGGTGAGTCGGGGGGGCTGCCCTGGAAGCTGCAGCTCTGAGGAGCTTCACCCTTGAAGGCGGGGCTAGGTCCATCCAGGCTTTTTGCATAGGTGAATGGTAGCCATGGAGATTAAAGGATTTCTCAAACATGCATGAAAGAATCAAAGCAATACTCCATGTATGTTTTTAATGAAGGAATAACATTATAACATGATGTAAACTTAAAAAAAAAAATGTTTTTACATCATACCGGCTCTTTAAATCACAGAATAATCCAACAGGTAGAAAAAGGTCTTCAGGTTAAAGGAAGTATTCTCGTTGATAATAATCTCCTCATGAGCCTTTGAGATGACCTCTACTTGTAAGAGCGTTGTCAGTTATTTTCTAAGAATATCAAAGCTTTCTCCCTCGGTGTCCATTCTCCAACTTAAGCCGCGGGACAAACAATAATCCATTAAATGCAGCTGGGAAGGCTATCTTCTGCACAAGATGCATGAATCAGCTAGCTAAGAATAGCCAAAGCGACGTGTATTATTTATGAGAACGTGTTCCAAATCTCTGCTAAACCTGCACTTGGAAAAAAAAAAAAAAGAAAAACGCAGGATCAGGGAAGGATGTGGGTGTGGAGCTAACAGGGATACAAATGTTGGCTCAGGCAGATGCCGTTACTGTCCTAATGGGGAGGAATACCAGAGACAAGTTTAACATTTACAAGCAGTAAACAGTGGAAGAGCTTCAGAGGAAAAAAGAAAACATTAGATAGAGGTTGTAGCGGTGTTTAACAGGGATATGACCCAAAATGAATCTTATCTCAACACAAACACTGATTTGTCTTTCTCAGCATCCTGAAAACACACCAACAGTGAACTAAATCAGAAAAACATGCACTGTTTCAAAATGACAAGCCAAAATACATTTATTTATGTGTTTCATTAGAGATACTAACCAACTGTCTGTATTCATTCCATAACAACCTGCATAACAAATCAATGCTTGGTAATGTGGTGATCATGATGAAAAAGCAATATGGCATTGAATAAGCTGATGTTTTATTGTGTATTTTCGCAAATAAATAGCAACTTTTCTCTTTATGTGAATGAGGGGCAGATATTATAAGATTATATTTATTTTTGCTTCTTTCTATTCATGATTTCTTTTAGTTGTTACATGAACTATTCATATTTATTACTGAGTGAATGGAATGAAAACATTTCTCTACAGGATTTCAGGTGTGTGGCGCCGGTGTTCCAAAAACGAGTAAAAAAACAAAAAAGTTCTGCCTGCTCTCTTGGATTGGGTTATGCTCATACGCAGCTTAGGTCGAGGTTATCAGCTTTGATGGGAAATCATTGTTGTAGTGAAGCAACTTTTAACAGGTTCCTGTGTAAATTAGGAATCATTATCGTGTTATTTGTTCTAACATCCAAAGGCCTGTTCTCAGCGGGACCAGAGCAATTTGTTCTTTTTAAATGTAGAGGGGAAAAAAAGACCTAAGTAGTGTCTAGTTGTTTCTAGCTACAGGCCTCTTGTTGAACATCAAATACAGCACAGGAAGTTAGAGAAATGGTTGATGAATAGAGTTTGGCTAAATGAGGCCTGATGGGTTTTATTGTCAGGAACTTCTTCAGCATCTCTTCAATGGAACAAGACTTTGAGACATTGGCACCAAACCGTCTGGTATACGATCCCTCAGTCTGCAGAGTATAACCTATCTGAGGATTCATAGAGAACCTGTTTAGCTAGTTTATCTCCTGGATGTCTAACCGCCTACATCCGGATGTCTCTTCCTTCTATGGCTTAACCAGATTGAGTAGCTAGCAGTCAGTCAGGATCCACAGATCACACTGGATCTGATCCAGGTTATGATTTAGTGACTCGTATGGAGTCCCAAAGATATTGTTTTAATAATGCTAATGCAAACGACTGATACCTTTCATAGTGTCAGTGTCAAAGATGCATCAAAGTGCTTTATAGAAAGTATAGAAGAAGCAATTATAAAATGAGTAAAAACAAAAACGAAGAGGGGGCAGCTGCTGCATGTGCAAGATCACCTCTGCTTTTTCATTTTATTCTGAAAATGACAAAGAGCATCAGGTAGATTGGAATAAGTGTCTCAATGAGGAGTGGATATGTAAAGGGTCAGGAGATAAAGATCACAAAAAGTCATAAAACACAAATAAGAAGACCTTGAAATCAATTGTGTATCGGACGAGGATCCAGTGAAGCGACGCCAGCACTGGTGTTACATGCTGACGGTTTCTGGTGCCTGTCAGAAGACGATCAGCAACAGAACCTGGAAGCAATGAAGAGAAAACTGATCCAAATCTTTATATAATCAATTACACAAGTCCAAACGCATCAGCATAACGACCCAACCCTAACCCGATGGCATCTGTGTGGTCACAGTTAAAGAATGGGATTGGTTGTGTTCAGGTGAACATCTCCAGCTCTACGCTTCATGTCTCTACCGCAGACAGAGCGTCTGTTTGGATGTGACAGAGAAGAACAGAAAAAAGCCCCAATGTGAGTCTCACTGAGGCAAAGTCATTAAAGCGTCATTTTTTTTTTCTATCTCTCTGATGGGCTTCACACACCGTGAGTCATAAGCCTCTGGTTTGTTCTGGGCTTTTGTTTCCTCATGCGCCAGTCTGTTTATCATATGACAAACTGAGGAATTAACAGCCAAAAAACAACAACCAGCGGGCTGTGAACAAAACGCAATGCAAAGAATCAACCAGAAAAAGGACAGAAAATAGATCTGGCTGCTGGATGCAAACACACAGAGGGAAGCAACACTATATTCACCTTTTTGTTTTCTTTATTGTTCCACATGTAACTGGCTAAAGAGTCAAAAATGCCTGTTTATGGTCACTGACTGCCCCCACTAGGGAATTTACTAGAAAATGCCAATTCAAAGAGTCTAGGAGCAGAAAATTGTACTATCACATTTTGTCCACTAGGTGGAGCGCTGATTCACAAGAACTACTCACATCTCCCGTAAACAAAGGCAACAAAAAGGACAATTTGCTCTTATACATTATGGAAACCGGTGAAACAGAACAGCAGACTTGTGTTCATTCATTTGCTTGAACAGTCAGAGAGCTTTTCAGAATATGAATACAGCAACAATGTACTGTGTACTGTGTGAACACAACACAGAATGTTGTGTTCCAAAACACATTTCCCCACTGAAAGAATCTGCAAAGTAAAAATGTACTGTTTTCAGTGTTGATCATGGGAGGCTTCATCTTTTAATATCAAATTATATTTACTAGTTTTGAACGAGTTCATTTTGATCATGACCAAAGGAGTCTATCTAGCAACTTCTAATGAATAAATATCATTATTCATTAGCACTGGCTTATCAAAAGGAGTTTTATTTTTCATCTCTCATATAGAATCTGAAACTGTATTCAAAATCATATCATCTTGGGTAAATTTCTGCCACCAGATGGCACTCTCTGCATTTCATTTATATCCTCCTGACTACCAGGAAAAAAAAATATTGTCCAATCACCATTTTTTTTTAAATTCCACAGTCTTTGTAAGGTAATTAGAATACTTAAAGAGATAGAGACCCACATTTTTATGAATTAGGTAAATGTACGTACAAAAGTCCCACTCCTTCACATGTGGTATCATTGAAAAGCCCTAAATGTCCTTTCTAGATAACAAAAGGTATCTAGAGAGCAGAATGCAGGGGGTGGGAGATATTCAAGTTTAGAAATGTCCTCTACAGAGGACAAAAATGAACTACTAGTAGTCAGGAGGATATTGGCGTTTAGCTTTTTCTTCCCCTGTACTGATTAGTCCCAGCAGGTAAAACTATCCCCAAGCACCTGATGCTTGTCATCTACCACGTCACTATGAGGTCAATTAGACCCGAGAAAAAACAAAAACATAACAACAATGAAAAAAAAAATCACCTGACATTCCCAGTGTGTTTCCCACTCCTCATTACAGCAAATGCAGATGAGCAACATGGACCATATGAATGAAATTTGTTTTAATGTACTGGGGAAATCTGAACCTTCCTCAAAAGCTCAAATTTACAGCAGTAAAATTTGAAGGAGTAAAAAGGGGTTTAAATAAAATTGTCGTGTTGACTTGTTGCACTGTGTTCACAACATGTTTTTCTTTCTTCAAATCATTAAAGGGGCAGCCTTATGATCAAGGCATAGTACAATTTATAACACAATCAAGTAACTATGTTCCTTTCAGTTGTTATAAAAAAAAAGCTACAAAAGTCAAATATGACTCAAAAGAAGTCTGAGGTCCAATTTAACACCTTGAAATTGGGCCTCTATCTCTTTAAGAAGCTCCTCTTCTTTCCAACATTCGCCTTCAGAAAGTCGTCACAACAATATTCCTCCATCAAGAGCTTAGCAACATTTTTACCAGCATTTCAGAGAGAAGTAGCTCCTATAATGAGCTCAGCTGTTGTCCAGTTCAACCAGGCGTTTGCTAATTGCCGCTGGCTAGTCTGAAGGAGCTGAGTGGGGAAGTCGTAGTGGAGGGCCGCTCTGTGAGGCGGACGCTCGGCTTGGGACTGCAGCTCTGAGGAGGAGCTTCGTGGAAAGGGCAGCGCTTGATTACACTACAGTTTTTTACTGAATGGTTGCCATGGGAGATTAAAAGATTTCTCAAACATCAGGTATGTTTTTCATGAAGGAATAAAATTATGTCATAATATAAAGCTCAAAAAGCCAATTTTACCCTACCCTATATTAAACTACCCTTTAATATAGTGAAAATACAACAAAATCTTCCACTTTTGGTTAAACTAGCATCACCAAAAGTGATGCTGCTAGCACTTTTCATTCAAAAATCTCCTTGTGGCTACTTTAGAATAATTTAGCATAATGCATCCATTGTGTTTGTTTTTATAACCATTGAGTTATATGAACTTTTACATGTTGTTGAATCCATGTTCAGACCTGAGTAAATGCTCGACAAGTAAACAACCTGATGCAGCTGTAAAGCTTGGTAAACTGATTCTTAGAGTTATTTAGATTTATCTAAGTTAGGATTAATATTGTGGTGTGCTAAACCCTTTTAAAAGTGGTTAAAAGGGTTTAACTCTTTTGAAAGGAGTTTTTTGTGGATGGATGACAACAAAACTGCTGTCGTCATCCTGGGGGGGGGCTTCTAAAGAGTGACAGGTGTAGGTCAAACAGAGGTCACGTGGGAGGCTTTTTGGCTGCATACTCAACAACAACAACATCAGCGATTAAGATGTGCAGATCAGCGTCCGTCTGCATGTGCTGAGAGAAGGCAGCTCAGAAACCGGTCTCAAACCTGTTCAGATTAACCCTACAGGTCACCTCAACACAGGCTGGGAGAGAGTCAGAGAGAGAGCCGCTGCTTTATCCAGGCAGCCTGGCACCTACAGTAAAGCCTATTAGCAGATCAGCTGTCAACTCACTGGCGGAGACGCACAACGAGACATGCAGAACGTCAGCAAGCTCTGACTGGGTTCTGATTTCTGTTAAAGATCTGTTAATACTCCCTAACCCGACCCCGAGGGGAGAAAAGGAAAACGATGAATTCAAAGGCAACGAGCTAAGAATGAGAGAAACAAAAGAGAAAGACTTGAGATTTTAAAGTTTAAAACCGATATTTGTAATCCGACTTATGGATCTTAAAATTGTACCGATGCCAGGAGAAGTTGGAAACACTAAACATTGTTTCTGCCCAGCAGCTATGACTCATTTATTGACAGGATTTATGACTAAGCAGTCACAGTGAAAAGAAACAATAAATCTCGCCATGTATTTTTGGTCTAGTTTCTAGTGCTGTGAGAGAGTATTTTCAGTCAATAATTCCTTAATATTGATGAAAAAATGTTTGTTGCATTGGTACAATATTTCACTTATAACTTGAGAACAGTGTCTTATTATAAGTGAAATAATTTTCCAGTAGAACTGGGTTTTAAAATAAGCTCCTATATCTTGCTGAAAAGTTGCTTCTGAAATAGTTTTGACTTATTTCAAGTGTACCAAGACATTTTCATGATGAGCCATTTGGCTCAGACACAGAGCAAGAGTAACCAGTGGATTTTCACTTGAGCCATCTGCTGTAACTTCTTGTGTCCATATACATACACAGACTGAGATTTTTTATTTTATTTGATAGTTTTAGAGATTTTAGGGAAATTTACGCTAATATGAATAAGTATGCTTTTTAACATTTTTAATAATAAACCAAAAAATTTCTATACATACTGAGTTACTTGTTAAATTGAGGCACTTTAGGACCTCCATGCTTACTTTTATGAGCTTTAGTGTTTTGGCCGTACAATTATACAGGTTTAATGAGGCCTGCTGATTCACAGAGCGCTCTGACGCTCTGCAGCGTTAACCGAGGCATGACCCAAGGAGGGAGAGAGTGAGCCTCTCATCTGTCCAGTGCCGGACAGATGGGAGATGACTGGTGCAGGCAGTTCAGCTCCTTCGTATTAACTGAGGCCTTTTTACTACCACAAAGGGATGAGCGCTGAGGTCAGATGGATGGGATTACTGCCAGTATTCACGTGAATCTGCAGAAACTGGCTCAGACTTGATTTTGCTGCTCCTTTTGTCCCAAGTTGCTGGGATTAACCTCCTTGTGATGTTTGCTCTGCGCGTAAATGATCCGTGCTCGGACGGCCCGGTCGGAGCCCAGATGACGTCCAGCGGGCTAATGACCTGCTGTGCTTCTCAACTGCTTCGTCTCCTTCGTTCTATTGGAGGGAGGTGAGAGAGTGGACACTGGTGCAGCAGCAGCAGCATTCACCCCCCCATCCTAACAGCTTCAATAAACCAGCATGAAGAACGTGAAGGCAATGACCAAGCTGAGCTTCCTGGACTCCCACATCATGGGTCAGTGGAGGACTGTCACATAAACCTAACCCCACAGTCTGTATTCTCAGATGACAGTAAAACTGCTGAGTTTGCAAACATATAAACAGATATCATCGTTGATCTTTTTGTCATGGTGATGCAATCCTGGAAGTTTCCTCTGACAGTAATTACCACCTCAAGGCGTCACTAACACGACTACAGACTCGTTGTCTTGTTGACAGCTAAACAGACTGAACTCTACATGACACACCACAGCATAAAACGTGGTGTGAAAATCTTGAAATGATTTCCGTCATTCCTTGTTTGTTTGCAAAGATTTTTTTTTCTTGTTAAATGTGCAATTTCAGCAGAGAGAGGGCTTTTGCTCAGGTGTCTCCCACAATCAGACATTGATAGTTTTAATGAGTGTCATAGAGTTTAACACAAAAGAGCTGTAACCCCAGAGAGAGCCGTTGCATGTGTGTGTGTGTAAAGTTCTCCAACAAAGGTCTACCATGGAAGTCGTATATTAGATGTAATTTTAAGATAACATTGAGGTGGTAGGTGATGCACAGTGTTTAACCTGTGAACAAAGGGCATTGTTTCTGTCTGTAATTAACTCACTTCAGCAGCTGCTCAACACAATATGTTCCAATAGAGACCACAGACGTAAAACACCCACCAGGGTCGGAGCGTGACAGAGGCGGACAGACTGCGTATCCGCTCTGTTCGGAGCGCAACGCTTGACGTTTGCAGTGCTCAGATACAGATCAGCTACAGAGCAATTCAGCCTTATCTGTTTCCCTTTGGCTTTATCAAGATCCTGTCTGAGCTGTCGGCTGCCAGGCCAGTTTACTCTTTGGAAATCGGGGTATTGTTGGGCGCAACCCACGGTAACTGTGAATCTGAACAATTGTCAGGGAGGAGTTCCCGGCCAAGAAAAGGACGCACGATAATTCACACAATTTCTTGGAAAATGCTCTGACTCTCTTTAGATCCATTCCGTTTAAGTTTGTCTTCTGCTTTCTTTTGGGAATTGAATTTTCCTGCATGACAATAAAAACAGCTGCGGCAGAAGATCAAGGATTCCTCCAAGCCAACAGCTTAAGTTTTCATCAATCTGTAAAGAGCTAACTGCTATAAATGTTGCAAACATCACAAAATAAAAGACACAAGAGGAAGTCTCAACAGCATGATGCTGCCACCACCATGTTTTACAGTGGGATAATGATGGTGGTTTTACTCTAACTCCAGTTTTTACTTCTAGCCAGAACATTCAGTTTGGTCTCATCGGCTCAGAGCTCCTTCTTCAACATGATTAGTGGAAAACATTGATTTTTTTTTAGCATTTTTTGTCTAACTTTTCTTCACTGTTCAATAATTATTAAATTTGCGTAGCATGAAGCTAATACCTTCTGATTTTAGGGTCTTTTTTTCAGCAGGGCTGCTGGACGGTTCCATTGGTCTTTTTCTTGACAGAAACCTTTTTTGTTTTCGCTCGCTAAGCTAGCACCTTGATAAATGTGGAAATATAAAAAAATGAGCATCAAAAATAACATTTCAAATACATTTCAACTTATATTTTATAACTATGAATGAAAATGTCAGACATATGAAAATTAAAAATATATGATTTAAAAATATATTAGATTACAGTTTTCCATTGTTATTTTTTTTTCTTTTCTTCCCTACAACTCTCTGAAGTCCCTCTAGCGCACCCCAGTGGCCCCCACCTTGTAAAACACTGCTCTAACAAATCTCCAAGGCCTTCACAGGCACACCACACTTGTTAGATTGAGTTTTTGTCTGTTGCTTTTTATAAAAAAAAATGTTGAAAATTATGGATCCTCTTGCTTCAACGTTGCAACTTTGCAGGGCTTTGTGTTGCTCTACCTCAGAAAATCCTATCCTGTTCTTCTTCGTCACTCTGCCCAACAAAAAAAGAAAAAACATTGAAGTATGAGGTTGCATTGGAAAATGTTCCAGATGTATCAATAACTTTGCAAGGCACCATGCCACGCTGCAGAACATAATGTGCTTCAGTACACAGCCCCGGCTGGCTGTTTGGACTGGATCGTGTGCCGTGTTCCCCCGCAGGCCGCCATGTTGTTCAGTTCACTGTGTGGTGTTAGATAACGGTAGAAGACACCTTGTGACCTTTGATTATGTTTCAAACTCTCTCTGGTCCAATCACTAGGGCATGAAACCGATGAGAGGAGACTGTATTGATCCTGATAATTATTTGTTTTGCACACTAATAAAATATGACGCGATGCGTCCTCGTTGCATCCTCTTGTCTTCTACTGTTTTCATGAGTTCATGTTTGCTTCAGCTGTATTTTTAATTCATTTAGGAGATGAGCCTTTCACAACTCTAAAGCAATAGATACAGAATTTATTAAGTAAAACCAAAAAAAAATATTAGGACAAAATAAAAAAAAAATAAAAAAATAAAAAATGAATGTGATAAAATCTACTGATGGGGTTTTGGCTGTAATAATGTGACTTGTAGTTAAACTGTGGTTTAAATCTGAAGTCTATTAATTTTCTGCTGTGCAGCCAGCATGCAGGCGATGCACTCAATGCCCTTCTGCATGTTATCTGTCTGCCACATTGACCAGGCACTTCAATCTGCATTCTGCTGCTATGGCTAACCCACGCTATCTCGTTAACACTCCCAGGACTTTCACACGGCTGACATCATCGGCTCATTGGATTTCACTTGGGGAGATGACATGAGCAATGTTGCCACTTCATTAGATCACAGTGCAGATGTGTTGTACATCCTGTGAACAGCTGCCAGCATTGCCTGTGGTCGGCGTTCACTACATTTCCTCCAGTTTGTGCTGGTCCTTATGAATTCTACAGTGATTCCTCTGTAGCTAACCTAAAGACACAGTGCAGCAAAAGGTTTTTTTTTCCGTCTGACTTTTCTTCTTTTGTCACACAAACCTTGACAAATAAAAAAAAGTGGATGATTGTAACAATGAGTTATTGTTAGATTTATATTTAACGATGATTTCATAAAGACATCACCATTAAAACACATCATCTAGGTTTGCAATTTGGTTTATTTTGGTTGTTTTGAATGCAGGAGTTCTGCTTGTGTGTGGCTTCTTCAACAGGGTTCATTTTATCATTTTCTGTTTAAAAAAGTGAAATTATTTAGATTTTTGGTTTAATCAAATGATTGTTTAAACTTTATTTAAAATAAAAACATATAAATGAAGTAAAATATGATGGTTTAGGCAATGTTTACACGAGACAACTGCCTGGAAAATGCCAGTATTCACGCATTTTGATTGGGAAAAAGTTCCAGGTTTAGACGGCACCACCAAGACACCTTGAGTCAGCTGTAGTTGTCATGCCAGGCCACGAGGTGGCTCTGTGATTTTAGAACGCCTTCAAACGCGCATGCGCTTTTGACCCTTCACTCCCACCTCGCAGTGAGTCACCGGAGTAAGCAGGATAAGGAGAATATTTTTTTCAGAATTCGGATGTTTTCTATGTTTTCTATGTTAATTTTGAGTTATTTGTTAAATAAAAATATCTCCTGCTTGTCTTGATTTGTAAATGCATTGTCGCTGCTAATTTCATGTAAATATTATTGTCTTCCTTATCATTTTGCAGTTGTGTAATGGTTTCTCCTAAGTTAGTTCTGCCCTTATTTAAGCAGCATTGTTGGTGTGGTGTGTGTTTGTGTGGGGGGGGGGTCGTTATTCTATTCTGTTGAGTTAAAATTATAAAAGCTTAAACTAATTTTACTCTGAGTTTATTTTTCAACCATTTGGACATCTCCTTCATCACAGTTAAACAATCTTACAAAACTAATGTCAAAGCACTAACACGGACTGTCAAATGCATAGAAGATTTAACATATAAATAGGAGCTGGGGGACGCCATTGTTTCTGGAGCTGCACTTCCTCTTTCTGCTGGCCCCAGATCAGCTGCACCTGCAGGGCAAGAGACATAAGAGGGTGGAGGTGTTGGAGAACAGACACAGGGGTTGGCAGGCCGGACAGGACAAAAGGGAGTGGGGAGGAGAACAATGGTAAGGCCCACTGGTGGAACTGGAGAGAGACAGAAAGTCTGCTGGGCCGCCGGCCACCCAGCCCTATAAGGAGCCTCCAGCACCACACAGGAAGGGGCTTTCTCCAGAACTGCCTAAAACAGACACACGCACACACTCTGATACCTACACAGAATAGAGTTACACACTGACACAGGCAAACAATAGAGACTCCCATCCCGACTAAAGCCCTGGACTTGACTGTGGTGTAACTCCAGGGAATCATCTCACACAATCTCAGAGAACACATTGTCTTGTTGCGTGAACAGCTCCAGAGGCAGAGATTAAAAAAAGTTCCCATTCTTTTGGGGAGAACTCGGCTCTCTTTGCTTACACAGCATCAGTTCTTCAAGACCTGCAAATAAAAAAAAAAAAAACGGCAATGGTAGTTTCTGTCATGTCGTTTAAGCTGAAGTGAAATGTGCAAGAAACTGCATGGTGCACATGTGGCAATAACAATGATCCTTGATTTGCATAGTTAATGTCGGAAAAAACGCAATTTCACAATTGTGGTGTTTTCATTAAATAAGAAATGCAATTAAAATCACCCATGAATAAGTTTATTAACGCGATAAATCACTAAAAAAAACACATCATCCTCCTGCCACTTTCTGTCATCTTCTTCGTCTTTTCCTCCTCAAATTACTGGTGTGATGCAAAAAAAGTTTTTCATTGCAGTTTTGCTGAATACACAAATATTGATACATCAAAAAAAAAAACAGCATCCTACCATAAATACCTATCAATTTTTTTTTTCAAAATTGGTGTATTTCCATTAAGCAAATTTATTTTTGTAGTTTCAATTTGTGCAGTTTAATGGTCAAAGGACATGCATGAAGTGACTGCCAACTATGCTCAGTAAACAGTATTAGCAACAATAAAACAGAGATGGTACCAACAGTGTTATTTTGCCAGCTCTTTCTTTCTTAGGTTTTTATGTTTCTTCAGCATTTCTTTTTTTTTTTCCACAAATGCAGATAAAACCAGCTTCTTGGAAATGTAGTGAAGTGGAAAGAAATAAGTTCTCCACAAAATAAATACTCAAGTAAAGCAAAGATGCTCAGAAAATGTACTGAAGTACAGTACTCAAGTAAACGTACGTCATACTGGTTACAGTACTGCAGTTGTTAACACTGGTCTCTGATTCTGGGCTCAAAGTCCAGTATTCTTCAGGGAGTTTGCATGTGTGGGTTTTCTCCGTGTATTCCAGCTTCCTCCACCAGTATCCTGCTCATGTGTCCAGTGTGTTCTTGGCTCTTTTGGAAATTCTACCCTGACAGTGAAGCTCAATTTGGTCATCAACTCAAAGTATTTGACTTTAAGACGTGAGCCAGATGCAACTTTGATTTGTCTCTGAGAGGTAGGAGAAGCCCAGAGTTTCCTCAGTACATATTGGGAAATCAACCGTAGCTTTGATTTAACCTTCCAAAGATCAAAAACAGTAATGACGCACTGAAGTATGATGAGTTTGTGACACATGTAGCAAAATGTGCCAAACGCATCACATGCAAAATGTTTCCTTGGAACATCGGCGGGTCTGCCAAATACGGTCACGTCGCCTTGTTAAATGCACACAGTCAACATTCATTCTGTGCTTTGTTAAATCAACAAGCCGCCACAGTGAGAGGAAGGATGGCCATCGCTGGACCGGGTCGGCGTCCGAGCCAGCATGCTGATTTTATTGTTTTGTTTGGGACGGGCGTCTGCACCGTGACTCTGCCGGTGCCATCCACGGGTCAGGGGTCACTGTTTACGCAGCTCACTGACGCAAAGTCAGCGCCAGTGTTAACGCGAGTCCACAGCAAGTTACGCATTAGAGCGATGGCAACCGTCCACAAACCGATGACTCAGACGGTCAACAGAAAAGCTTTGTCCTCAACAAATGACAGTGGTCGTCCAGAGGCAGCTAGAAATGTGCCAAATTCCTGGAGTTCCTCCTTCATTGTGAGATATGTTTTGTTTCATTTTAGGTCTGCCTTCTAGGTATTCCAGTCACTCTGCTCTGGATGATGCTGCGGAGCACCTGGGACCCCAATGCAGGAAGTGCAATGAGTCAGACAGGCTGGCGCTTTAAGGAAAACTCTTAAAAATGCCTGTAAAGTGTCGCTCGCCTGCACTTTTCTTTTCACACATCTGAGCCTCTTCCTGGAAATGTCTTACATCATTGTGACCTTCTGACTTTTGCTCCATCCTGGACTGCCAGCTCGCCAGCTGCTTGGCACACACATGGTGCAAGAGAGGGTGGTGCTTAAAATCTGAAACATGAAAAACATTCCAGTTGATTTAACTTCTTTCTGTTTCTTTTCTTTTTCTCAACCAGAAACACGTCAAGGATCTGACAGTTCACTGGAATTGCTACGCTAGTGTAAAGTTATCTTCGTTCCTACAAGAAACTGAAGTTTCCCTTTAGATAATGAGGAACTGTTGTTTTTTTCTTGAGGTACAAAATCCAATCAACCTCGTCCACAAGTTGATTTTGGGGTAAAATAATGGTGCAACCACGGGACATATGAAGAAAAAGATGTGGAAAACTTCGCAAAAGTCTAGAAATCAGACGAAATCTGTTAGTATTTAGAAAGCACTCGTTCTGCTGTTGACATGCTAAAAGTGTTTCAGTGCTGAAGTGTTGCACACAGTGTTTACGATCAGTTGTGGCAAAGAGGTCGTCACTAAAATCTTTTTCCAAACATGAATTTCTAAACTTCTGATTATTCCAGTGAGACATAATGATGGAAATAACCAAAATTCACTATAAGACACCCCTCATCAGATGTGTTTCACTTAGTGAACAGCTACTGAAACATATGAACATCTCAATAGAATTCTAATTTATTAAAGTTTGAAAAGTGTAACAGTGATCAGAGACAGGATGTGACTGGGGTTAAAAACTACAACTGCTCTGGATGTTAACTCTTTCTATATGAATTGAGTTGCATTTTGATTCAGTATTTGTAGCAACAAGTAATATAACATATTTACCTAATGAAGCAGTCACTTAGAATTTGATGACTTTTACATAACTAATATGTGTTAGTGGCTTTTAATATCTCAATGTTTGTTAGAATAAATCTAATTTCAGTTGCACCACAAAATGTTAAAATGACTCGCATAAAAAAAGAAGTTCAACTTTGTGGGTTTATCTAAATCTGCTTTTTTCGCTTCAGCTACTTTTCAAAAAATAAAAAATAAAATTAAATAAATAAATAAATAAATAAATAAATAAATAAATAAATAAATAAATAAATAAATAAATAAATAAATATGAAGTTTTGTTGGATTCCAAGTGGAGGGCCTGGGCTCAGGCACCTTCAGAAAATCAACCTTTCCTTAAATTGTTTTTGAAGACACGTTTTTATTTTGAACATCATTTGAAATCCATTGAGACGACGAATTGTAAACACTTTGCAGTGAGTCAAATAAATCCTGCTGCTGTAATCACATCTCCAAAGAAACTGTATCTGGGCGTCTGAAGATTTGTTTAAAACAGCCTCTTTAAACAAGCGGTGCGAGCTAAAATTGGATCTCCAGTGACTCATTTATGGACAGAGTGACTTTTCTGTCCAATTCTGGATCCAACTTCTCAGGAAGGATCCAGCAGCCTGTTTGAGTTTATGATAAAAACAACCTAAACATAGAATCAGGAGGAGCCTTTTGTTAATGTGACAGCAGCCAAATGTCACATCCCAAACCAGTTCATCAAATCCAAACAAAACTTGTATCAAGAACTGTTGACTTTGTAAGATACTTTTTGTTCTGTTGTTCCACTTAATGCTGACTAATGTCGACCGTGTGGGCAGCCGATGTTCGGTTCCTCTTCACAGATCTTTGAGTGAACCGGTCTGTGCTGGAACTGAGTTAAAGGCCCCTCCCTCCCTGTAATCACTAATCCACCACCACTCATTCTGCCTGTATCTTGTCTCGTCAGCCCAAACATGAAAAACAACTGTAAATGTGTTTCCTGGGGCATAATGACCGGCTTTCTGACTGAACTCTGCTGTCTTTAATCTTGAGTGTTCCTCAGAAAAGAGGTGGAAGTTAAGCTTCTTTCAAGGATTCTTTGTCAGGCGGACAAGATACTTTCTGTTTGACCTCACGCCCATGAGGTCAGCTGGCTTTTATTAGCATCATTGTTCTAATGCTTGGACATATAACCCGCCTGTTAGTGGTTAATAGGCATACCGGCTAAGTTGGATAATAAAGAACAGTGACAGATTGTGTAAGCAAAGAGCTCAGACAATAAAGCGAAGCTGGTCTTTGTTTAACATCAGGATCAGCTGCAGTTGGGTAAACAGAAGCGAGGATCTCTACAGCAGAGCAAGTTTGGACTTCCACTTTCAGGGTTTCCACGAATCCTTAAAAAGTCTTAAAAGCATAGATATAAAAATAAGGCCTTAAGAAGTCTTCATTTCTTTAAAAATAACTTAGCCTGCATTCTGTGACTCTGGGTGGTTGCAGCTACTGCTAACTAGCTAATAATATAGCGTTGGTAGCCAGCCAGCTAGCTTTTTTTACGCCACTCATGGGTAAGTAAGTGCAAATTCACCTTCACCATTGGCTCATTTCTGTTTCCAACACATACAATTTATTTATATGCAAATTTGTTTTTATTTCTTGTACATTTTGGATGAGTTACAGGCCTTAGATTCCGTTCATAATGGTCTTTAAAAGTCTTAAATTTGAGTTGGTGAAACCTACACCCTGTCTGCTGTTTATCCAACATAGAACATTTAATACCTGTTAGCCTTTTACATCTGCAACAAAATTATTTAATTATTGTTGTTTGATTTAGTTTGTGACATTAATTACTAGTTCACAAATTGTAAATTACAATAATTTTAGTTCTGGTTCCATTTAGCTGAGGTTTTGATCTCTGGGATTTTATGTGACACTCAACACAAAGCCGTGAATTGAAATTACTAGAATATGTGGTTTTAAAGGTCTTCGAAGCTCAGTCCCCATTCCTCTGTTGCCCCTAAATGAAATCCATTGCAACCAATTTCCAGAAGTGACATTATAAGTAAACAATCCACCTGAAAGTCATTTCAAAACAGTTCAAATCCAGCTGTTCTGTGAAAGAATCAAGAGGTTTCTGTGAAAATCAGAATCCAAAATGAACCAGAATAACAGTGGGAATAGCTTTACTTTAACAAGAAGTTGCTAAAACCTGATGGAGTGACAGATTGTACAAGTAAGCTATAATTGCAGCAAAGCTTTCTGTGCATTTTCAGATTTTTAGTTGTAAAATCAATTGATTTCCTTCACTGGACTGTGATTTGCTACTCTGTGTGCATGACACAAAATCCTAATAAAACACATCAAAGTTTGGGATGTATCCTAGCAGAATTAGGACAATTGAAAGCATTATGAACACTTTCAATTCATAATTGAAAGTATTAGCCTTTGACAAGGCTATTTTTGCAGGCTGATTCCGTTGCTAAGCTATACATCCTGTTGCTAAGCTATACATCCTGGACCTTCTCCCTGCTCTCCGATTGCGTTCTGTCCTCCAGGCTCAGTCTGTCTGCCGCGGTGTCTGCTCACATGAAAGCCTTTGCTGTGTCTCTGTCTGATGAAAGGCAGGAAGAGGGTGGGAGAGGACAGACTTGAATCCAACGCTGTAAACTGCTGCCAGCAGGGGAAAGATGGCCAGGACAGCAACCTGGAATATTTATCTATTGTTTCCCAAACAACTGGATAGCGCTAAAAGGATCAGGAAGCTGAGGGGAAAAAACTCTTTGACAAGAGGACATATGTAATAAAAAAATAAAAAAAATAAAAAAGAGTAACTGAAATAAACTTTTAACCCTGACGTTTTTTTTTTGTTTGTTTGTTTGTTTTTTTGGCCTGTGCAAAAGGAGACTAATAGTGTTAGCCTTGAAGCAACCAAAGCTAGTTTAGCATAAAGACAGAAAGCAGGCTGCCTAGCTGTGATGTTTTAAAATAATTTACTGAACAGTTTTTCATATTTACATTCTTTATTTGGCCTTTCTTGGATTCTTTTTAATTGTGAGAACAACAGACCCAGAACTACTAGAGAGGAGTAACGATGTGTTAGCATTGCTGCTGAAAGTCCAGGGACAACAGATAAAAAAATAATGCTGGTTAATGCTGGGGCATTTACAGAAACATCAAATAAATTAAAATTAAAAAAGGATTTTATTCAAAAAAGTGAGTGCCTGAACAAAATGACACCTTCAAAAGTAGTTACTGCATTGAAGGATAATTTATAAAACTCTCATATAATTGCCAAGGATGCGGATAACCTTTGAGGTGGATATTTGCTTGTTACATTTGTTTCTATGGAATTTATGTAGCAACTTCATAACATTAGATACATTTCATACATATTTTATTTCTCTTTTACATAGCTTTTAAAGATAGATAGGGTGAGGTGTCTGTTCATGCTTGACCCATTTTGTGCAGATTTATTTTATGTATTGATGCTCCCAAATATGTTTTGTTTCAACCCATTATAAACATGTAGGAATCATCACACATTAATGTTGAGAGATGGAGACGGACACCAATATCTACTAAAACTTGGGAACTAGGGTGGGAGTAAAAAAGAACAAACAGCCCTGCTCCTCGCAAAGAATGTGTAGACAAAGTAAAGATACTATTTTTAGGACTGTCTAATGCAGGTGGAAGTCCTTCAACTGGCTCCCTGCTACTCAGAAAATAGACTTTAAAAAGCTTCTGTTAGTTTATAAATCACTCAATAGCTTTGAAGCACAATACAATAAAGATCTGCTGTTGTTGTACCAACCTTCCAGACCTCTCAGGTCTTCTGGTTCTGGTTCTGCTCTGCATCCGAAGAACCAAACATGGAGACGCAGCATTTAGATTCTTATGCTGCTCTAATCTGGAACAAACTTCCAGAAAACTGCAAAACTGCTGAAACACTGAGTTTCTTTGATTCATCACAGATCAGCATATTTGATGTGTATTTGCTTGATTTGGATGAAGGCATTTGACAAAATGTAATGTTTATTGCTTGTTTCATAATTTATTATTGTATTATATTTTTAGGGTGTAAAGCACTTTGAATTGCCTTGTTGCTGAAATGTGCTGTACTAATTACCTTGACTTCATTTATGCGTCTTATACAGAATTGTTTGTCATTTCTAAGATATTGGCAATACATAAACAGTGAGATCAGGAAATGTTGGATGTCATTTTAATATCGTATTTATTTCAGATGTTTTAATTACATATTTACAATTACAAGCAAACACTTATGCTTAGAGTCTCTTAACAGATAAGAAGGTATTTATGATTTTATGACTTTATGACCAGGGCCAGGTCCCAGGTACTACCTTTTCAGCCTGAGCAAAATCCAAACTAGGTCCAAATGACTGAAATAAGTCAAAAAGAAGCATCTAATTTTTCTCCAAAGAAGACATTAAAAACAGAAAAAAATATGAGTCTTTTATTTATTTTCATTTTTTTCTCCTTCTGTTAATTCTAGAAGGAAATAGATGACTTGTCTGAATAGCAATGCCTACACTTTGTACTGCAACATTGCCTAAAGAAAGAACAGTGTTGTTTTAAGATTTCAGGAAATGATTGATAAGATATCTGAATTTGAACTTTGACCTTACACTCAACTGCATACGCTATTTTAGATAACTGCACTGTATTTATTTTGTTGTCCTTGTACAGCATCTTGTTCTTTATTCTGTTGTCTTAGTGTGAACCTACACACTTCAGTTCCCACAGGAATCCCCCCTGCTGCAGGACGATAAAGCTCATTTCTATTCTATTCTACTAAGCAGAATGAGAGAAGACACCTCTAGCATTTCTGTTTCAGATTTACATGTTAGAATTTGTTTTGCGGTTAAGCTACTCAAGAAATTTCATCGTATGTTAAAAATGTCTACCGTTCGCAACACAAAAAATTTTCTTTTAGTTTTATAACTTTCCATCCCCCTGAAAAAAATCCCTTTTAAAGAGGTAAAACGTCAGTCTGGTCATAAAACTGTTGGTTTAAATAGTTAATTTAATGACTGGAGAACTAGATTCTATGTTTTTTCTATGCAAAAGAAAACGTCTGCAATTAACTAAC
Organism: Poecilia latipinna; assembly: GCF_001443285.1. Lineage (NCBI taxonomy): Eukaryota > Metazoa > Chordata > Actinopteri > Cyprinodontiformes > Poeciliidae > Poecilia > Poecilia latipinna. Next base: position 115,492 of record NW_015114413.1, on the reverse strand, counting down.
ACTTCGATGCGACTGTCAGCAGCCATCTCGGTGACTAACATATTTATTCCGTCAGCTCAGTAGGACTCCTTTCCAAACTCCCATCTGAAACCTCCACAACTTAGTTCACCTGATATACGGCTTTCCTGTAACTCAGCACACATGCGAGAACCGCCTGCAGTCAGATGTCATCATGCACCGCAAACCCAGCAAAACTGGTTTGAGCCGGTAGCGGGACTATCAAGGCAAGCAGATTAGCAAGGCATCCACTTAGCTGATCTGTGCGTCTGCAGTTAAGCCACCCAACACACCGACTCGTTGGTAGGAAAACAGGAGCAAAAAAAGGTTTTGTTTTCATAAATGTGGGGTTGGTTTTGTGTCTGCCTTGGCTGTTGGCTGTGGAAGGGTAATTTCTGCTTTTGTGTGGGATGGTGAAGAACCAGATGGTGACAAACCAAAGCCTCCACACGTCTAAGCCCTGTAATTCCCCCTTAACATGCTCTTATCTAGAGAGCACTGATGATTATTGAAGAGACTCCAATGCAAACACGCTCCGCTCCCCCTCCCCGCCCTGACCAGCCTGAGCCAAACTGGTTTGCGCCGGTCTGGTGAGGCATACTGCATGAGGCGCAGTACGGGGGAAGCCTAGTAAATATTAACCACTTCCTCATGAGTAACTCTGTCTCTGAATGTCTTCGCCTGCGTCAGAGTGAAGACATGAACTCACAGATTTTTTTTTCCTTTCTTCTCTTTTCCCAAGGAATAATTTCATGGATTTCATGACTCAGCACCGTATGAGTCTCAACATGTGGGCTATCCCCTTTGTTCTAAATGTTAAACCCATTAGGTCAGCTTCTGGTTACCATGGCAATTTGGACTGTTTGGTGCAGGGCATTTCCCTAGTAGTAATTTACACACAGGTCATGCAGGGACTTGTTTTCCTTTTGTTTCTCTGAAATTGAACGTAAAGCAATTTTCTAGTTTTTCTGTACTGCGACAGACTGGTGACCTGTCCAGGGTGACCCCGCCTCTTGGCCAGAATGTTAGCTGGACATAGGCACCAGCAAGCCTCCCGACCCCACTGAGGGACAAGGGTGTAAAGAGGATGGGTGGGTGGATAAATAGTTTTTTTGTAGTTTCTCACTAATTATTGCCTTTTCAGCTTCATGTTTCCAGCGATTTTTTTTATGCAATTCTAAAAACATAATCTGAAGGGCCAGATTGTAGAATCTAAAGCTGATGGTTGTGCAAAACAAAGCCATGAGAGAGGTGTTTAATGAGGACAGACAAGACTTCAGGCTTCAGTACAAAACAATGATTTATTTATTTAGAAAAAGGATAATCAAAGGAATGTCACATCAGTAAAAATCATTGTGCTGTCACACTGCGGTATCACATTTTCGTAGTGTTCATACAACACAAGATGAAGTTCAGAGAAAAGGCATGTGTTCAGGACAGGCATTCATGTATAGAGGCAGATTCTTCAGCACCATAAAGTCTCCCTCTGCAGCTGTGCTGCACCATCACCAACATGGTGACGTGCACCTGCAGGGATGCTGCTCCCAAGCCAACGCATCCACGGGGGGAATGTATGCATGCATGCATGCATGAGTTCTAGTGTGAAGAAAGGCATGTATTCCCTTCAGATTCCCAGATACTTCGAGCTGCCCCGCCTGCTCCAGGCAGGGCTCCGCTGCCGGCGGATCCTCCGTCCGTAACGCCGCAGCTGCCACGGCGCTGCCCCGGCGGCGCCTTCTCGGGCATCCGCCTACGGTGGCGTCCCCCAGTCACATCGGGAATGTTTTCTCGCTTTGCTCATCCCAGAGCCGAGACATTGAGACACGAGCGGTGAAAGACGACTGCCTGGTGGGGGAGTCAGCGCAGCTTGAGCAGCTGCCGGACCATCCCCGCGATCCGGAGGAACTTGTCCTTCTTCCGCTGCTTCAGAGCCATCAGCGCCCGGGCCGTCTCCTCCGGGTCCTGCGTGTAGGAGAAGATGCTCCGCACCCTCTCCTCCGCCTTCATGTCTCCCGTTTTCTGGAAGAGTCTCATCAGCGAGTCCTGGTTCACGTTCTCGAAGATGTTGGCCACGGCCTTCTTGCGGTGCGCCGTGTCGAACTTGTTGCCGTGGACAGAGGGGCTGACCCGGCGGGACTCAGAGGACATGTAGGAAGACATCTCGACTCTTGCTTTTCTCCTGGCGCTTCGCGGCTCCGGACGTGGCGCTCCAACTCGGACGATGCTGAGCTGCTCGGTGCGCGCTGTTAGAGCCGGAGCGGCTGTAGCTGGTTCAGAGCAGGAGAGTCTGAGTGTGGAGGAGCTCAGCGCTCCGGTATTTATAGGCGGACAGTGGGCCGAGCTCCGGCAGGACGCGCTCCCAGCGGTGACACCAGCTGTCGGGGAGCGGGGCAGGCGCCGCCTACAGCCCGCATGGATGTCAGAGAAGCAACTGCATGATGAAACCTGAGTGGTAAAAACTAAAGCACAGCTTCGACCACTTAAAAAAAATATACACACAAAATAATAATAGTAAAACAAAAAAATAAATATATAAAACCTCAGATATAACCCATCTGCATAGGCGGGCAATGCAAATCGTATTTAGTATTTAAGCACTAAATATGAGAGCGTTTGTTTAAAAATATTTCTTACAACACAAATGCACAAAAAATTAAACGTGTAAGCATTTAATCTCTCTTTAAGCACTAGTGCTGACTCTTATTTTCGAGGCACATATATGCATAAAAAATCATTGCATGAATACAGAATGTGAAATAAATTATGAAATAAAAAAAGAAAAACTAATCAAAAGAAATTGGAAATAAAACGTAATTTTACATGACGTAATTTTACAGTTAAATGTGCAGTTTTTTTTTATTTATTTGTTAAAACCGTCACAATATCCTGACAGCATATCATCAGACAGATAAAATGCGTTTAAATCTTACTCCTCTGCCTCCTTCCTGTCCTACAGCCTTATTCAGAGATGGATCACTGTAGGTCAGAAATAACCAATCAGTGGCAGGAGGAGGGTTTTAGCGCTGTTAATCATGGTTGTATAGGCGCCGCTTATGCTGCAGTTGTCACGCTCAGCTATGCTACAGTTGTCTATGAATGCTAAGGCTAGTTAGCATGGCCACTGATGACGGTGGATAAACAGTTTACTGTAATGGCGAGTTGTTTATCTGTCATTAGCACAACAGCAGTAGATACTTGAGTGTGAGAGACATTGTAAAGGGGAGTGTGAATGTATATTCCCTTTACTCCAATAAAATACAGCCCAGAAGAAGTGACTTAACTAAATGCTAACATGAGATGCTCTGTGAAACAAGTTGGTGTCAGCTTCATGCTGTGGGGAAGAGGTACAGGGAGGTCAGAACTGATGGGAGGGTAGATAGAGGTAAACACAGGGCAATAAAACCTCATGTAAAAACCTGATGCACCTGATGTCAAAAATGTCCAACCGGGGTAGGAGTTCAGCCTCCAAGCAGGAAAATGGCCTTAAGCTTAGAACTGTACTCATGTGTTAGAATGGCCTAGTTGTAGTCTAGACATGCAGTCACATTCAGTAAATGTAGGTTCTCAAAGGTGGGTTTACTTCGTGGGAGTTCGTTTCCTCCCACAGCACCCCGTGTTGCATGCAGACACAAATCCCTGCAAAACACACTGTTTGCAAACAACCTCTGCTTTCAGGACTTTATTTGAAAGCCATTTTTAGTAGCCCATTTGCTTTCTGCTCTTCCAAATTTGGCCTCAGAAGATTTTTATCTCTCCATTCCAGTCATCAGAGGGCTAAAAATATTCGGCTTAGATTCTGGACTTTACAAGGAGGGCTTCTTGAACTTTGTTTACAACTGGAGGTGACCCGTGGCCCATGCAGTGAGGCTGAGTCGCACTGATAAGGCCGCGAGGCGTCCCCCCCCACTTCAGACTGTGCTCATAAACAACGGCTGGCTTTATGTTGGCTGGGCTGCAGTTGTTTTCCCCTTCATGTAAAAGCATGTCCATTCCAGAAGCCAGCTCCTTAAAAGGAGAACCTTCAGAGGAAGTGTCATTTCTATTGGTATGTGTTGGGGAATTTTGTTTGCTGATATGAACAATGAACCCGATCCTATTAGAACAATAGCCAGACAGCTCTGTCCAAATAACATCACCTGCCATTTTTTCCAAGATGGTATGACAAAGGGTTTTCATCGAGATGCGAAAAAATGCTATCTTCCGCTTTACAAAGGGGGGGAAAAAATATAGCTGAACTGGCACATTTATGACCCGACTCCGTCTCTAGAGGGTTGCAGAAATAAAAGCCTCACAATAAGGTTTCATCTGGAGGATGGAAACCGAAGCCTTGAGCTTCTGACCCTGTCCTCGTGGCCAACGCCAGCATTGAAGCATTCCAACAAATAACACGTTACATTCAGCTGAGCTCATGCTGATCCCTCAGCTGTTCTTCCTGCAGGGAGGTTTCACTGCCTCCTTCCATCTTTTGGCACAGAGAGGATAAACATTGTTGTCCCTTAAACAGAGTCCAGGTCACTGATAAAAACCCCACATGTTGAAAGTGTCAGAAGCTCGACGCCTCTTGATTAAGTAACAGGGTCAGTGGCTGGAGTTATCTCTCTGGAGATAGCGACAGAGTTTTCCTGCTTCTTATCTGTGTTTATGTGTGTGTGTACTGTACATGAGGGAGTGAAATGTCAAGAGGACTGTACTTGTCTTTCGAAGCAGCCAGAGAATAATTTGCTGCCTTGTTATCTTCGTTGTTAGAAGTCCTAGAGGTTTGAAATGTTCCAATCTGCTGCCTGTGTTCTGACCGTCAGAGACGCTGCACTGAGTTACATAACAGGGAGCCACAGGGTAATGTTTTACAGATGCTGTATTAGCATCTCTCAATGCCTATAAATTTACATGTTGGAAGCTGTCACCATGTTGTGACAGTTTGATATGAGGCAGATGATCTGTGTAGAAAAAGAAAAGAAAAACAATCCAGCCCCTCTGCCTTCTCTCAATGCTGACTAGAATCAACCAATCAGAGCCAGGAGGCGGGTCTTAACACTGTCAACTATAATCATGTGGCCTGCATTCTCCCCTCCACTCTTTGATCTTTGCTACAATACAGCTAGCAGAGCCTGTAGAGAATCCTCAGGCTAGTTAGCATAGGCATCGATGACAGCAGATAAATGGTTCTTCTGTAATGGTAAGTTGCTTCTCTGCTAATAGCATATTAAGCAGCAAGTACACGAGGTTCATTGACAGCGCTAAGCCCTACCTCTTGGCTCTGATTGGGAGTGGTGGATGTTTTCAGACATTACCTCATGGAGAATGTGGAAAAGATAATTTTTTTTTTCCCACAGATCATCCATCTCATTTCATATCGTCACAACTTTTTGACTTAAATATGTAAAACACAACTTTTATAAAAGTTACATACTGGACCTTTAAACCGGCGATCGTTGGGGTTACTGCACTAATGGGTAGTTTTTTTCTTTCTCTCTCTGCACCCTTCAGTGGGTTTTTTTGTTTTTATATCGTTCTCTTGCAGTGTTACAGTGCCACCAACTGGCCCGGCAGACCTACTACATCATATTCTATGGCCTGCAACTTGTCTTGTGGACTCGTTTTTTTCTTAATCAAAAATACGCCATAGTATCTAATGTGAGTAAAAAAAAAAAAAAACCCATTCAGTTATTTTAAAGTTTAATTCTGCCATATTGAATCCTAAACCTAAGTTTCCTCTTCATATAAAATAAGTCAAACAAACCATCCCCACCCATCCAAGTTCTTAACACAACATGGAATTCAAAATGTAACATTTCTACATGTGTATGGTGCAATTCCAATTTAATTAACATATAAGCAGAAAATAATGTGTTAGGAAAGCTCTCATAACACACACACACCCTCAGTGTGTGTGATGACAGATCTGTAAATCCGCTGTGATACAGACATACCTACTTATTTAGGCTGTTTGTTTTCTCTTAAACAGACGAGCAGGGATTTTTCAGAGCGTCACTTCCTGTTTGCTTCTCTTCACATGCAATCTCTTCTAACAGACCCAAATATTTCAGAATGTTTCAGCATCCAAAACCCTTATGGAGACAGGGATGGATTACTGTAAAAAAAAAAAAAAAAAAACATTCCTGGAAATAAACTGTTTGAGTGATGGTAAGTTGAGTTAAGTGACCCACGTGGGTACTGGCCAATGTTTACATTTCACTCAAGGATTTTACTGGAAGCTGTTGCTGGCAGTGAATACATGGCTTATGTAAGAACAGCACAGAAAAGGATGGACATCCGGAGCAGGTGGGAGTCTCTGAAGACTGTGTGTCGGTCGGTGTGTGTGTGTGTGTGTGTGTGTGTGTGTGTGTGTGTTACAAGGACAAGTCCACTGTATTTCTCCAGAGGTACACGGTAAGTTCTAGAATATTTCAGAAAAGGTAAAACAAATAAAGAAGTTTATCTGAGTGTGAGGGCTGTGCAAAGACAAAAAAAAATTAATATAATAAACTCAATATTCTGAGAATAAAGTCACAGTATTACTACTTTACTCTCACAATATTATGACTGTTCTGGTAATATTACAAATATTCCCATATTATTTTGACTTTATTCTCATAATTAAATAATTTTTTTATTATTGCTTAGCCCTAACAGTTTGTCTTACATTTAACTAAAACCAAACAAAAAACTTAAATTAATTCCTTCCATTTCAAAGTATACTGCACAAACCAAGAGATGGAACCAACAGGACAATACATCTTTACACTGCTGTCCTAGAAAATACTTTATTATATTCAAAATATGAAACATAAATATGCTTGTTTAAATGAACTGAGCCATATTTGCAGAAACTGTAGAAATACGTTTTCTGTTTATTCTGTGGTCTGTTTTGTTTCAACATTTCCTGCAATAAGAATATGGACCACAGCAGACAATGTGATGAAACAGTTGAACGCAGAGCCCAGTTCAGATTTCCTTCCCTCCCTCCATGGGCCGCCTGCTGCTCCCAGCTCAGATTAAATGACTGAACGCTGAGTCTCTGTGGACGCCCAGCCTCTGCAGAGCGCCGTCTCTTAACCGGATCAATCCGGCCAGCTCTCCTTCACGGTTGACTGCACTGCGAGGGCCTAGGCGGCCAAACCGAGCGTTCATCTGTCGATATGATGCTCCCTACCAGGACGCTGAACTGTGCCTGTCCTTGTCCCCCAACCGGATCGGTTGCATCACTCTGCAGGGCGGCTGTTGAAAGACTTCCATGACTTTTTAAACTGTCAGAGAAGGATTTTTGTCCTACTTGTTCTTTTTCTAAATGTTTTTACTTGATTCCATTAACGTTTGCAGTTCATACAATCACCACAAGTCTTAGGTTGATAAGTTTACTTATTTCATTGTGCATGGCCAGATTTGGGATGAATTTTATCCCTTATAATACATAAAATTGACTTTCTTGAGGTTTATGTAATGTTTAATGTTATTCCGTCATCAAAAACATACCTTGAGTGTTACTTTGATTCTTTCCTGCATATTTGAGGAACCCCTGAATTTCCCATGCCAACCATTGTAGGGTGCTACATGCCTGCTCGTACAAATCATCGCCGGTTTACCCAAAGGTCCTCCTTGGAGCTGCAGTCTCCAGCTGAGCTTCTGCCCGACAGAAAATCCCTCCCATACTCAACTCCTCCAGACTAGCGGCAGCAGCAACCAGCAAACACCTTGTGGAACCTTGAGTCTGAAGAAGATGATGTTTTTTCCTAGGAAACATTCCAAACAAACTACAAGCCAAAAGAGTCTAACACAAAGTCAATACCTTTACGATTTATTTAGGAACTTTTCCAACACGGATGTTATTTGTTTTTCTGTTTGTTCATTTTGATACACATCTTTCTAGCTACTGCTCATATCTCTCTCTTTCTTTGCAGAGTTCCAAAACAATTTGATTTCAAGCTCACAACAAGCAAAAATACAAACCATCTACTTTTACAAATAGGTTCAAACTTGCTGGTGATCAAGCAAGTTTGAACGGTAACGGTGAACAAACTTTAAAAACTTCTCTTTGGAGGTTTTGCCCTAACCATTTCAACACTTCCTTGTTGACATAATTATGCTGTTTTTCTTTTAGAGTTTTTCTCCGTCATTTTAAAACTTGATGATGAGCAACAGTTCATAATTACAAAGGTGAGGAATTGCTGTTGAATGTTTTCATGATAGCTGTACGGCTGTTTGATAAAATTATTATTTTTGATGATTCAAAGGTTTAGTCTCACTGACTAGACTAAAGCTACGAAATCCTCACACACTGAAGTAATTTCTGTTTACTGAGAAGACTCGGCAGAGCGCGGGGTAGATGGTAAATTGCTCTTCACATCTGCATGAGGATGAAATTATGTTGGCAGCTTAGCTGTCTCTATGGCGATACAGTAGAGGATAACAACAGCGTGAGTGGGTGGAATGATAGAGGACTCTGGCTGCGTCACCATAACATTGCTCCACCAAACAAGCAGGTGACTCAGGGCATTTGAGCGACTCCAGAATTGGGATAAATTAGAGGCAGTAACTGCTTGAGAGGAAACTGGATGAGTCTCATGGTCTCGCCTACAATAAACCTGGAAATAGTAGGTGGATAAGCATTTACACATTTTACATTTTGACTCCGTTCCAAAGCACAGACGGATGTTGTAACAGAGTAAAAATATCAGGTCATTGCCCTGTAGTAAGATAACTGAACTTCCTGCTATAACACCTGACTGTCTTATTTAAGAATCACTAGAGGGAGCATCCCGGGTTCAAGTATCCACCGCTTTCTATGTCGGCCTCTTCTTCAGCGATCGGAGCGGACAGCTGTGCTGACTTTGTGATATAAATGAAGCAAACTGACCCCATGAACCTGGTCTGGTGCCAGGTAAAGGAAAGTGCTGGAACAGGTTGACAGTGGAGCCCATTGTTCATTGTGGTGGGAGGCCAAGGTCACGACAGACTGCGGAAGGACGGACGCTTGGCCAAAGATCTGCTGCGAGACTAATGTGAGGAAACGCGCCCTTTTGATATAAAGTGGCAGGATTGTAATTTAGTAATTCTCCCGAAAAAAAAAATTGTTAAGGATATCTTGCGAATGAGGACTGTGTTTAATAAATGTGAGAGATACCACTTTAACTTCCACATAATTGTCCTTATACTCTATTGAATCAGGTCAGTAGCTTTGAGGAGTGGGTGACAAGCTGCAATATACAACTTATATAATATATATATATATATATATATATATATATATATATATATATGTTATTTACATATTTGTTAAAACTGTCACCATGTCATGACAGTATAATATGAGACAGATAAGCAGTGAAAAGATCAATCTCCATCTCCTTTCTGAGCTACTGCCGACTGAAGAAATGCATCGCTGCTGGTCTAAAACAACCAATCAGAGCCAAGGGGCGGCTCTTAGCACTGTCAATCACAGTCGTGTATGTACTGCTCCGCTAGTGGTGGAGAAACATCTTAAAGTTGCAGGAAAACCATTTATCTGCCGTTATCAATGGTCATGCTAACTAGCCTTAGCATTTTCTACTGCTTGTTCACAAGGGTGATTGACAGTGCCAAGACCCACCTCCTGGCTCTGATTGGTTCTTTCTAGTTAGCACTAGATTTTTTCAGATCATCTGTTTCTTACCATGCTGTCACACCATACTGACCATTTCAAAAAATATATGTAAAAAATATATTTATAAAAGTTACATACTATTACATATTTGACTGACTTTAAATGAGTTATTTTACCATGTTTTGTTAATCATGACTGATTTGTTAAAGGAAAAAAGGGTAAAACATCCAAAGTGTTTGAACATGTTTCACAGGCACTAAGCTCTTTTCTTTTTAAAACCAGCATTAGATATTTATAAGATTTGAGTACTGTTTTTTTTTTTTTAGATTATAAAAATGAGTGGAAGAGGGCCAAATATTTTAGTGGATGTTTTCTATGACGACAACCAAGAGACAAAGAGGCAATATACTTTATAGCAGACTGACGGGAAAATCAATCAGCTGGTTTTGTAGGAAACACTATGAGCTCAGAGAGGTTTAAAATGTGGAACCGAGAGTCACGGCGAGTTTCAACTTCAGACTGGTCTGAACCGGTCTGTGGGAAGATTAGTCAGCCTTGCAGTGAACTTCTGTCTCTACTGAAGAGTCTCCTGTATCTGAGGCAGATAAGAGACAGGAACATTGTTGAGAGAAAAAAAATACAGGCTCTTTTATTGGCGTCAACTCTGAAAATCATAAAATAAATTTAAGAAACAGAAAAGAGAGAAACATGAAGAAAACTTAACAACAGAGGGAACAGTGAAGAAACTAGGTCGAGATTAGTGCGGTTCTATATGACAAGTAGACTGACTTACACTCAGGAATTAATGGAGTTATCTAGGATTCAACCAAATCGCTGTTTACTGTGTTTTGCTGCAGAAAAACAGCTGGGAGAGGATCATCCCTCAGGCTTCTTGTTTTTTGGTGCAGCACGTGGCATCAGTAAAAACCCTTCAGCCTGTCAGCACGGCGGCTCTGCAGAACACTGGAGGAGGGAAACCACACATGCCATGTGGATGACAATAATAATAATGATAATGGTTATTGTAGCAATTTGCGAGAATGCTTGAGGATATTTAAGAAACAGAAATTCTCAGGTGTTTTAGATGTGAGAGAAACATAATGATTTGCAGAGGAATATTTCAGAACAAGGTGAAAGAAGACAGGGTGAACCTGCATGCAGCGTTTAGTCCTGCCTCATATTATTCATGGCATGGTGGCTGTTCACCAGAGCTGGGGTTTTATTTTCAAAGGCGTGTTGTTTTGAATGTGCTTTGTTTATTTCAGACTGTTTTGCAGTGGTTTGAAAATGGCTCTGGGACAATTCATCCTCATTTGTTGCAATGTTGCCAATTTTATTCATATTTGGCATCCATTTAAAAAAAAAAAAAAATATATATATATATGTGTGTGTGTGATGTTATTGTTATTCAAATATTTTATATTAGAATCAACTTCCACTAATTTTAGTTCTGATCTCTAAGTTGAGTTAGCCAATTCAAGAAATGTGACGTATTGATCATAATCAGTAAGTCATCATGCGCTGGTATCAAAATAAACACCTCTGAACAACATGTGCATCCAGCAGTCTACATGTAGATGTTATGAAATTTATTGGGTTCACCATGTAGGTTCCAAGGGTCAGTAATGAAACTTGGATGATATGAATCATCCCAAGGAAGAAGAATTTGTTACGAAGAGACCTGTACTCTAAAAGTATAATTTGCAAAAGTCTGAAATGAGGAATCAACTTTACAAAACATCCATGCCTTTTACACAATACTTTGTTTTGATGTCTGTGCCATTTGTGCCATGCTAAAGTCCATCAACTAGCCTTTACATTTCCAGTAGGAGCCAAAGGTATGCTTCGTAATTTATATAAAGTTTTAGAAAGTTCCACATTTTCCACCAAAAGGTTGTGTTTGACCCAACATGGTTGAGAAGTAATAGTGATTTGCTGATGTATCCTGGTTCCCAGATGTGCTAACCCAACCCAGATAACCAGCAAGTCACAAAATCAGGGTTCAACTTTGCTGTGCTGCTTTAAGTCTGCTGCTGCCCTAATGCTGGATGTTCTCATATCCACAACACACACTGGTATTTATTACCAGTGTAATAAATAATGACTTAGCATCACATTCTCACACATCCAATTCAGAATTGGCTTATGCATCACCAGCAAACCAGACTGCCAAATAAATTTTGGATGTGGCAAAAAAAGTAAAAGCACGAGTGTGTTCCACTGTTAGCAAACCCCATGCAAATGTGGTAGCAATAACCTGATGAGATTACTTTATCTCATGCTACATTGTGCAGACGCTCTGTTTGCACTAGTTCAGTCACAAACCTGTTGAAATGCTGAAAGTGACTCCAACTGATAGCAACCCAATCTACTTTCTGGTTACCTCATGTAATATACACTGCTCAAAAAAATAAAGGGAACATTTCACTTTAATTTTGTGTGTGGCTCCAAATCCAGGCCTCCATTGGTTAATAAATTTGATTTCCATTGATGATTTTTGTGTGATTTTGTTGTCAGCACATTCAACTTTGTACAGAACAAAGTATTCAATGAGAATATTTCATTCATTCAGATCTAGGATGTGTTATTTGAGTGTTCCCTTTATTTTTTTGAGCAGTGTATTTCAACCACTCGAAGGTACATGCGCATATGCATATAAACATACATACATACGTGTGTGTGTGTGTGTGTGCGCGTGTGTGTGCTTAGCCAAAAATAGACTCCAAGTGAATAAATAAAAGTGAATAAATAAAAGTGAATAAACATTACTAGTGTAACTTACTAGTAATGCAAATTTTCTTGTGGTTCTTGAGAATGACAATAATAAATAACAAAAACCATCATTTCTGATCCTAGCTCTGCTCCTTTTTGAACAGGCATGTGTCTGAACAGCCAGATTATCTGTCAGATCAGAGTATTGTTTGAAACTTGTTCGTGCCTCTCGGATGAGAAATGGATCTCAGCCTGAAGGGAAATTGGAAAATGTTGTGATTGTTACGTTCATCCTGGCAGCGGGGAAGAGAATGGCTTGTTCCTAGCAGGATCCCGACCCATCAAAACACACACTGTTATCACAGTCTGGTCCATAGAGCTGCATGTGTGTTTCCACGAAGGCCTTCAATGCTCAAAGTGCAGCACTGCATGCACCATCATGACACGTAAAAGATGGGGTGTTATGAAGTGTAAAATCATGTTATCTGCTCTGAAAACAACATGATTTTCCTGCATTCAGGAAACGTAGGCTTCCAGAATGCAGAACATCAATTTGTCTCATTTACATAGGAGACTGACAGCGGTAGTCTAGAGCCCCCTGCTGGTAGATCTGACACATTTCAGTTCAGATGTGGTAATGTGACACTATGCAGAGGCTGCCCTCTGCTGTTTAAGAAAGAAAGTGCAAACCACTAAATTATTTAATTTCAAACTGGTGTTTTGCAAGCATTTCATTTTCTGAACAACTTCTTGTCACATTTTGTTTCTTTAGCTGGTTAATCTTACTTTCCATTTTGATGGTTCTGTAAGGATCTCTGCTGCATGAATGCTGCCAGCTGTTGTACAGAGAACAGTAACAATTCTGCTTGGGCGTGTCCGATTTATTTTTCTTGTTAGAATCTGATCCTTTCATGAGTGAAAGCTAAAGTCTTAAAGCGGCTTTACCAGTTCTCTGCAAGAACACGCCCTCACCACGGAGGGGGGGAGAGAGAACAACGAGACAAAGTACTAAAAGTTTACTCTAACTTATCACCAGAAATATCCTGATTGAAATTCATTGTTCTGGGTTTATTGGGTGAAAATAACCCCTTTATTTTCATAAAAATCTGTTTTTATGAAAGTCATTAAACAATGGAAGGGAGTAAAGGTGAATAACATAGTAAAATAAGATATCAAGAATATTTTAAGACTATTCTGATGATTTTGAAAAAAAAAAAACAAAAACAAAAAAACCGAGAAAAACAAGAGCCAGCCTTTTGTATTTCATTTCAGGGGGTAAAGTTATGGAACAAGTTAAATGAGGAGTAAAAGTCAAAATGTAATACAATTTAAAAGGAAATATAATGAGGTCATTTTCACAAGATACAGAAATATGGTGAGAGATAACACTAATGTGTTACATCATAACGCATATGAGTGTGTGTGGGTATGGATGTATTGATGCATATATTTATATATATGTGAACTTATTTACATATGTCTAAATATATGATTGGGCCCCATAAGGTGTCACTGTTCAGTA
>NW_015114413.1:38473-98775 GCF_001443285.1 Poecilia latipinna | reverse complement strand
CTTTTGTATTTCATTTCAGGGGGTAAAGTTATGGAACAAGTTAAATGAGGAGTAAAAGTCAAAATGTAATACAATTTAAAAGGAAATATAATGAGGTCATTTTCACAAGATACAGAAATATGGTGAGAGATAACACTAATGTGTTACATCATAACGCATATGAGTGTGTGTGGGTATGGATGTATTGATGCATATATTTATATATATGTGAACTTATTTACATATGTCTAAATATATGATTGGGCCCCATAAGGTGTCACTGTTCAGTAGAGTTGAGGCAATATTGAAAATCAACAACCTGCCAAAATTTGCAGGGTTTTGTGGTTGTGACTTAGAAATTTCACTTGTAAGAGAAGCATAACGTGTACCAACATGTACTAGAGGTGCAGAAACTGCACAAACAACAATAAAGAATAAACTATCTGGCAGCTTTGAAACACGGAAGCTAAAAATTATATTCCATTTCCTCAAAATGTTTCATTTTCAAACACTTCTACAAAATGTGCTTTCTGTTTTTGATTAAATTTGCTTGTTTTCTGTTGTAGTTTAACAGTGAAGGAGAGATTAAGGTGGAATGAAGTAATAAATGAGAATCCAACTGCAGATCGACCATCCGCAGGTTCAAGACTAATCCCAGTTTATTTAAATACAACTCCAATCTGTTAACGTCTCAAACAGCACAGAAAAGTCCTGTTAACACAATTTAGACATTCTCAACTAGACTGAACTGGATTGCATTCTGATATCTTTGCCAAATCTCAGGAGTAGAGGCAGGTGTGCAGAAAACTGAAGTTTAATAAAATAAATAAATTATTCAAATTTTCTTTACAAAAACAAACCCCAAGTAAAAATGATTGAGTCCATATACGAGTGGCAAAAACTGGCATTCCAAGAGGTGATAGTGAAAGAGTTGGTGAGTAAATTAAGGGAACAGCATGGCAGCTGTGAGGGTGGAGTGTCACAAGACAACAAACCACAGGGAGAGCAAGTAGAACACAAAAGGAACTAAATCGACAGAAAGTTGAAAACCAACACCAAAATAAAACGGCTAAACCAAAACACAGAGAACAGAACCTGGGAAAGAGCTGCGAGTCTCTACAGAACCGGGATCCCAGTATGATAACCAAAACAATAACCACAATAAATCAGATCAAAGCATCGTGATATGAATTCAAGTGTTTTTGACTTTTCTGTGCAGTTCCCTCAGATACATTGTTATTAATCAGCAGCTGATTTAATGGGATTTTGTGAATAAAAGTCTGTACTGGTTCAGGAAAATGGCCCAAAAAAAACCATTTTTCAATCATGTTGTGCAGAAAACGGTTGACAGAGGTCCCACATTCACATTCAGAGGAAAAGACGCAAATTAAAATTTTTAATGAATCTGAACTTACAGGTTGGAGCTGTATAGATGATGTATCAGAAATATTAAGAAGCTGTGCTTTTTTTTTTTTTTTCAGAATTTTATGTGGTCCCATTATGATGAGCAGTTGGTTTAGAGGGGGTTTGAACCAACAACCCACCAGTTCCAGGATGGACTCCTAAACCTCCTGAGACACTTTGGGTTTTTTCTAAAACTCTTTTGTCCGTCAAACCAACTGGTTTTCTTGATGCTGATGGAGAGGGACCACCAGCAAGCCAAATGACGGCAGTTTCCAGAGTTTACCAACACACACTGCGATGTTGCACAGCTTTTTATGATTATGGAGGTCAATTTTGCTTGGAATCAGCAGCTTCTATGGAAATAGAATAAAACCAAAGTGTTCTTTCAACTAATTTCAATCTTTTTTTTTTTTCCCCCACACAAAAAAAAAACCCTAACATCAACGACTCACAAAATCATGACTGTAAAACCAACAGCTTTACAGTCAACATAACCTTCATATTAACAGATTGATTAATCCAACATTACATCTATAAATACTGCAGTTATGTTCAATTAGAATAAACATCCTGAGGCTGGTTTGACAGATTAAAAGTAGGAGCTTTTGAAAATAACATTTAGCAGGTATGAAACATACTTGTTTTTAAAAATGTTATTTTATATATGCACAATAATGTAATTTTAAAGGTTTTCATCAACTGTAAGTGGAAAATTACCATATTTAACAAAAGTAAATGATTTCAAACTTCCATCTGCTAATGAATGTTTGAATGAATCTATTTAATGTGTTTAACTTGGTGATAAAGTTCTGAAATAATTGGAATTCTTAACATTCTGATTCCTTTAAATGGGTCAAAGTCTTTTATCTAGAATAGAATCAGCTGCAGTAAAATGTATCTTTCCTGCTTATTGAGCAACATGGTGATTTTCAGCTGTTCCAGGAAATGACTAAGGCTTTAAAAAGGGAACATAATGATTGTGATGTGTGTGAGAGCAAGGCAAATGTGTGTGTGTGTGTGAGAGAGAGAAAGAGAGAGAGCAAGGCAAAGGTGTGTGTGTGTTGATATATGAAGCTTTTCATTGGCTTTCATGACAATGTCTTCCTGATATGCAGCAGCACTGAGGAACGACAGTGTAGCGCAGGAGGAAGCTCTACATCAGGTTAAAGGTCATCTGGCTCCAAAAGATCTTCTGATTATTAAACAAAACTTTCTGTTTATCTTTGAAACTCTGCAGAGCAACATTGTTCAGATTGGTTGGAGAGCCACTGGGAACACGAGCTTCCAAGTCTTAAAATTGTCCAAGTCTAGGCATGGACTTTGATTAGGACATTGGAACTGTATTCTCCAGGTCTCAGAATGGAATGGAAAGTCTAACTGGTTTCCTCCAGGATCGTCCATTAACTCTCACCTGCTGAAGAAAGAAGCCCACAGCATGATGGTTCCCCTGCCATGAGGACAGTGTGTTCAGAAGGATGTGCAGCATTAGTCATTTTTGCATGCAAGGCCAAAAAGTTCTGTTGTGGTTTCATTCGACCAGAGTTTGTTTCTCCACTCGCCGGCTTCATGGTTCTCAGGCTTTTTTCTTAATATTTCTCCATAGACAGCCGGGTTTGTGGTGTGCACAGCTAACAGTCATGTCAAAGTGTCATCCCACCTGAGCTGCTCTGTCACAATTTGCTTCAAGGTAACCAATATCAGCTCATTAAGCACTTTGACATGCTAGGAAGCATTAGCAAAGCAGCACAATACAACCACTTGAATCAGATAATGGATAAATTACTAATTATCAAGCAACATGATGACTTCCACCTAGTTAGATCACTTCATAATCAGTCTTTGAAAGTATTTGATCAGAAATCCCTGCAACAACATTGAGCATATACTCTAACAGATAGCTTTTGGAATACAGTCTACAGGGTTTTGTTCAGGAACAAAGAACACTTCCTGATAGTTTGACGAAGTGCTGCTTGTAAAGGCACACTGTAAAAAAAATAAAAATAAAATAAAGTAAAAAAAAAAAAGTAGCAGTTTATTTTTCATGTTGTAAAGAACAAAATGTGGGTATTCATGTTTTCACCATGTTATTCATACATTTACAAATGTCAAAGATCCAAACTAAATATCTACTTCACCTGAATAAATTCAATATTTAGTTAGGGAGCTAAATGTTTAGTTTTCAAACTTAAAATTTAAATAAATATTTAAACACCCATTTTTTTTTCCCGACAGGCTAAATAAACCAAATTATTGCTTTTAATTTCACACAGAAAACGTGTGAGGAGTTCCATATTTACTTCTATATGGGCAAAACTTATCTTATTAGTGTTGTCAATATTAGGTAAAAGAACTAGAAAACTGAATCACACAAATAAATAGACCTCAAATTATATATTTAAATACCTCATACAAAAAAAAATATGTTTTTACAGTCCGACATTAAATCTGACCAAACCTTCCTGCTTTAGGTCAGTTCGGATCATTAAGTTTTTTTTATTAGCTAGCCGAATACCAAAATTATTAGATGAGAGATTTGGAGTTTCTTTCAAATCAAAAGTTTACATGCTCTATAACTATGAAGATGTCATAGCATTGTAATTTCCATATTAGCTAATTTACAAAATCTCAGGTGACTGGAGCCACACCTTAAACACTGAATGGTAAATCAGCCAAGATATCAAGAAGAGAATCTCAGAGCTCAGTGAACTGGGTTCATTCTGGGCTGGAGTTTCCTGGTTCTGGTTCTGTGGGTTTTAAAATATGTTTCAGAATCTCATGGATCCATTGATCACAAAAGTTGCTTGACGACAGAGAGTCAATCTAACACTGGGATGAAAAACGACTGCTAAAGTCCTCGGAGGCTGAAATGGGTTTCTATCGGAGCGGATTACAGATCAACATGGGCAAAACTTTTCTGTTTTTTTGAATCACTTAACATTTTGAGGTTTACAGAATCCAATGCAGTTGATGTTTGAGAACTTGATAAAAATCAGACAATAAAAGGCAACTAGATTATTGTGATGATTCTTCACAACAAAACTGAATGACTGAATCTTGACACGGTTTTCAACTGTAAACAATCAGTGAGCAAATATAAACTCACTCCATAAACTAGAATAAACTAAAAAGTTGTTTTTTTTGTAGTTTCATCACCAAGTGAAATACATCATATACATTAACTAGATGTTTTACCATATTGATGTTTCTTAGTATGTCTAATACCTGCTAATAGATTGTTACTATTAATCTGACAAGCATCATCATAGACAGACTTCATAGTTATTCAATTATATATTTAAGATGTACATATTGAGCAAATTTTATTTGCAAGACTCCAATGATAATAGGATCAATATCCTAATGTATTTAATAAGACTGTATGAGATTCACATTTAAGGTCTCTTGGCACAAAACAAAAGCATTCCAACCACATAGCCGTCTGTTCATCACCTCGCCCTCAATGTGAACTCAACAACTTACAACACAAAGTTACACTCTTGCAGATTAATATCAGCTAAAGGTTCAATTTAGTTAAGAATAGATTTTCGTTCGAGATTAGCATTACCCAAATTAAACTCAAATTCATCTCAGCTTTTTATTCTTTGCACACATCAACCGATAAACTCATGTTTTGTTTGGCACTACAACACTTCATTTTGTAGTGTTCCTATTTATTTATATGCAAATGCACATTTATTTTTGGCTTGATAACGTGATTCTGGTGTGTTACGAGATTAAATATTTAGTTAATTTTAACACCAATACCGACTATAACTTAAATGCTCATTTTAGCATAGTGTGGTATGGCATTATAATAAAATTATGACTTTATTCTCATACAAATTCACCCATATTTAAAACACAAACAACAAAACTCAGTCTGTAACTGTAGTTCACAGAAAAAGGCCAGGAAATAGACAAAGCCGACCTTTTTACTGTTACTGCAAAATGTTTGCCACTTTTCAGATAGCAGAAATTTAGGCATTGTTCCAAATTTTGCACAAGAAATAATAAAAAAAAAAAACTATATTACTTGTGAAAAACAAGCAATGATTAGTAACCAATGTTTACAGTTTTAAATTGGTTTATTATGTTAAGACTAAAAACACATTCCAGGGAAACATTTGCACCGTTCTCTTTCAGACTGAGCAGCCTCCACTAAATGTTACCGATTTTAATAAACTGAACTTGGAAATTGTTTTGAGACTTAAAAACAACAATAACTGTCAAATTGGGGCCAGTTTTTTCTACAGGTTAATTATTAAAAAGTTTCAGATTCACAACAATATTTCAATTCAGGGGAGGGAAGGAGGCCGGAGGGCGTGAAAAAAAAAAAGTACGATTCCTAGGAGGCAGAAAATTGAAGAACACAGAGTTAAACAAAAACATTTCATGATGATACTTGACAGAATTTTAATAAGGAGATTCTGTATGAGCCAAGCAGCCTCAGAGCAGAAGAATGCAGACGTGTTTATACCAAACCTTCATGGCCAGTGCACCCAAAACAGCTGCTTTTTATTCCACATGTTAAACATGTTGCACAAAAGCGTAGTCTGGTTCCTTCATAAAGTCACGACTTTTACTTCCTCTTCATCTTGAGTAGTTTACTTTCCTGGATGGATTCCGCTCGATTAATCAAACACTCCCAGCTCCGTTTGTGTTGGTGGGATTTCTCCTGCATTACACTGACTAATGTTGATCAATTGATTTCTCTGGAAAAAAGTCTACCAGCAGTTAATAGGTGCAGAAGGCAGTGCAGGCATTCTCTAGATGGAGGAGAAAATCTGGTAAAACAGACACACAAATCCCCGATACTGGAGTGACTTCAGAGCTGAGGATTCAGTCTAGACTACAGGTGAAGAAGGTTTTAGAGGTAAACAACGGCACAGTACATCTCTGTTAGCCTCGGTTGGGTTATACACTAGATAAGAAAATGTGCTCTTCTTATTTCGTAGCCATGGAATCAGGTTTGATTGAAACTTTTTCTTATAAAGATGAACAACGTTGTGGCTAAATTTTACACCAAATCTGTTCCCTTTAAAGCCTGTGGGAACGCGTGTTATGACCTGAAGAACAAACATCTGGATGTTTTGGACTCCACAATGTATGGTTGGTACAAATATACCAAGTACAGAAATCATGGTGGTGGCAGCATCATGTTCTAGGTTGTTCCTCTTTAGATAGAACTAAAAAAAAAACTGTATGAAAAAAAGGGAAAAATAAAGATAAGATCCTGAAAGAAAGTCAACTTAAACTCAGGGTTTTGGCTGTTCTGCAGTTTTCTGGAAGTTTGTTCGAGATTTATGGTGCATAGAAGCTGAATGCTGCTTCTCCAAGTTTGGTTCTAGTTCTGGGGATGC
This sequence comes from Poecilia latipinna, assembly GCF_001443285.1. Lineage (NCBI taxonomy): Eukaryota > Metazoa > Chordata > Actinopteri > Cyprinodontiformes > Poeciliidae > Poecilia > Poecilia latipinna. The sequence goes on along the minus strand of NW_015114413.1, from coordinate 92,032 downwards.
AGAGCAGAACCAGGACCAGAACCAGGACCAGAACCAGGACCAGGACACCTGGGAGATTCTGGTTGACACAACAGCAGCAGATCTTTAATGTATTGCGTTGCTAAGCCGTTCAGTGATTTATAAACTAAGAGAAGCATTTTAAAGTGTTTGAATGATGTTGAATGACCATCATTCAACACTTTCATCAGTGACTTGCTTAACCTGAGTGTCAACAGTCTTGTTTCCTGAACATTTACACCGCTAGGTCACCGAGCAGAAACAAGGAGGAGGAAGTTTGCTTCATATGGTTCTTTGAAGATCAAAAAGAAGACTGACACTCTTCTGCTGTAGAGACCTTACAGTGACACACAATACATCCTGTGTCCTGAAACGTCCCTGTCAGCGGGAGGGAGGGGACGGGGAGAGAGAGAGAGAGAGAGAGAGAGACAGAGACAGAGACAGAGAGAGAGACAGAGACAGAGAGACAGAGACAGAGACAGAGAGAGACAGAGACAGAGAGAGACAGAGAGAGAGAGAGACAGAGAGAGACAGAGAGAGAGAGAGACAGAGAGAGAGAACACACATTAGCCGTATTGTTTTTGCTGTGACTCCAGGCATGTGTTCAGTGGGTGAGGGTCCAACCCAGAAAGAAGGAAGAAGCGTCTAACTGCAGCAAACTGAGCCCACTCCAAGTATCTGCTACATACATCACCAATGTACTGATGACATTGAGAAAAATAATGTGTGGAAATGACCATATTAAGTAACACGGCTGAGTCACAGTCACAACATAAAGCGAGTCAGACTTTTTATGACCTCAATAGAAACAAAAAATAGGAAGAAACTAAGAAAAGAAAAAAAAGTGATTGATGATTAATGTCAGTAAATCATACCGACTAAAATCCAAAGAGCTGTGGTGTGAAAGCAGCTGACTGGAAGTTTGAAAGCGCCCGCAACGCTCGAGCCGTTTCCTTCCTGAATCCTTGCCCGGAGTGAGGGGCGTGTTCAGGCCTGTCACTTGGGGGTGTGGGGGGGGTGTTCTTGTCAGTAAGGAGTCTGTGACAGGTCCGGGAGGCAGGCGAAGGCGTGGCCTTGTCAGGAGAAGCAGCGCAACATGCAGGTAGACCACATAAAGCCTGATCAGAGCAAAGATCAGCAACAGTTTGGACTGCAACAATGACACGGACTCTCCTGTTGCTGGTCGTCTTCCTGAACGCCTCGCTCAGGTCCTCGGGTAAGTGACTGGATACTGTTACCTCTATTCAGCAGCGGGGCTAATTAATAACTAAAGCCTTGCCTTCCAGAATGCAGCTTTCTGATCCTGACAAACAAGTTGTGCTATAAAAGTCTTGAGGAGACAGATGATCTGACAAGAATCAAAGGCAGTGATAACTATGAGTCAGTCCATACGTTTGTACTTTTAGACAAGACCCAGAGGAGTTTCAGGGCATGAGATTAAGTAATATTTACTGAGACAGAGAGAGAGAGACTCTGCTCCCTGAGGTGAGATACTGCCTACTGCATGTCGAAACTTAGTAGTTGTTGGGTTTTAAGCTGAGCGTAGTAAACACACTGCAATGAAACGCTGTCGGCAGTGGACCTTGTGTGACAACAAAGCCTCTGCCCTCCCAGGTGCTAGCAGGTCCTCAGGTAACCGTGACACAGAGGAAGTTAGTGACTAACTTTAGAGCTGCTCCCTGCTGATGGAAAGTATGGAATCTGGACCAGGAGTTTCCCTGGTTTCTGTGGAAGACTGCGTTTCCACCGCCGGTAGCACTCAACAGTTTGCTCTGGCCTCTTGTGAATTAACATCATTGGTTCGTCACAGGAACAAAACTCATTTCCTTTTAGAATTCAGAAACTAGATAGAAAAAAATAGAAACACTACATCATCTAGAGAAGAAGTTCCTGTACGTACTGCGCCTGATCAAATGTGGTAAGCTCTTACCAAAACAGGCTTAGAGGTCAACGGTAAATTTGATCCACATATTATAATGCCTGTGTCTAAAACCAAACGCATAACATGTGGATCAAATTAGAAATGAAAAATTCGGTCAAAACTTGACCTGTTTATAAATGGAACAGTCAATACTCAGGTAGAGGAAATCAGATTTCTGGGAGGAGTCACTATGGGCAGCAGACTGGAGCGATCCCAGCAGACTGAATGCATTGTTACAGTGATAGGAAGACAACCAGTGGTTATAAGATGCTTATGTGATATGCCCTTAAAATTAATTCCTCAAATCATTAAAGGGGAAGTATTATGTAATTTACAAGCCCATAGTGCCATTTTATAGCATAATCAAGTAAGTATGTTACTGTCAGTTATTGTAAAATGCTGCATATATCAAGTATGACTTAAAAAATTTAACTTTGTAATTTAACACCTTGAAATTGAACCTCCGTCTCTTTAAAAACTCCTGCTCTTTCATAAACTCTGCCTTCAGGAAGTCATCACAACATGGCTCCTCCATTAACCCTTTAACCCTTCTATGCGAGAACGTGTTGCCGGCGACGTATCCAAATTTGCAGTACCGTAATTCCGCCACACGTAGCGCTATCTGAAAAATTCCAACAGTTTCTGAAAGGGGAGACTGAGGCAACTTGATAGCTTGGAAAATTTAGGTCTGTGGAGGAGCTGAGCCTGGAAAAAAGAAAAGAGGAGCTTCACCCCAGAAGGCGGAGCTAGGTCCACCCAGGTGTTTTGCGCAGCTGAATGGTAGGATAAATAGGCGGCACATTCTGTAAGCAAGCACAGAACAGTTGCTACAGGAGATTAAAGGATTTCTCAAACATGCATCACTCCTGGTTTGTTTTTCATGAGAAATTAACATTATAACATGATGTAGAGCTCAAAAAAAGTCAATTTTACACATCACCACCCCTTTATCACAGTATATTGTGTCACTGCATGGTGTGGTCCAGTGCTTCAGGAAAACATCTGACCAAACTACAATTAGTTCAAAATAGGGCAGCAAGTGTTGCACTGAATTGTTCCTTATAAATATCAGCATGCACTAAGTTTTAGAGTGACCCTCGGTTTAAAATAAAGTTGAAATTACTCATATGCTTTTTTAGAAACCTTGTAAGATACTAAATGTTTTATATAATCAACCTTTAGCCACACTTTATACAATTTTAATACAAAGCTTTAAAATGTGTTACTCTTCCACCATGCAAAAGCAATACTTTTGCATTTACATGAATGAAAACATGAAACTGCCTTCCTTCATCTGTTTCAAATGTAAGAAATGCAAGGTTTTATTTTAAAGAGCCTGTTTAATTATTCTATCATATTAAATATTATAATTGTACATTTATGAGTCAATATGCTATGTGTTATAAATGTGTGTGTGACTGTTTTTGTGATAAATGTTTTGTTTGAATGGAGATAAAAATAAAATAAAATAAAAAAAAGCTTGCCCATTACAAAAAATGTTGAGGAATTTTTAACAATTTTATCTTTAAAAAAATACCTTCCTCCCTTATTACATGATCTTTTTTCTGGTTTAATATTTAATAACAGAACAAAAACCTATATCTATGTATAATTTCCTCCAATTTTCTATGATTTTTATGAGCGAGGTTGGCCTTCTGATCACTTACCCGAGGACTGCTTTACCAGTTTCAGGAGCATATTTTATGGACATAGTAAATTAGTAATAATTTGTCAATGATTGCCCAAAAGAGTCAATGGAGATCCCGTAATTACAGTTCAGGTTAGTGTCAGAGCTCAAGTCAGTAAACAGAAGCTTTTTGTGCTAATCTGTACAAACCCTCTATTTGATCTGTGGTGTTACTTCAGTGTTTTGGTTGTTCTGTGATAAGAGCAATAAGAGTCTGTCTTCTTTACAGGAGCTTAATCCTGAGCTTTCCACTGATAATTGCAACATACTTGCTGTTTAAGGAAACGTCTATCTTTTTAATATGATAGGCACCGTGTAGATCAATGAGTGTCTTTTTTTAATCTAAAAAGTATCTGAAAAGACAGTTAATTCTCAATAAAATTAATCATTTCCAAAGGAACTGGAAGGAAATTTGGAATACTCAATAACACTTTGAATTACTTCATGTATTAAATGTCAAGATGTAGATAGACTTATGTTGCCTTATAAAGTTAGTGTCTGTTTGCGACTGAAAGGTTTGATAGATTATCAGCCCAGACAGAAGGGATGTAGAGATTCTTGTCAATTTCCCTCAAGAAATTGACAGTATATCAAATTAGTAGACAGTATTTGTTTTAGCTGCACATGAATCCACAGGAACGCTGTTACTGCATTTTAGGCAAAAACATTTTTATATTTTCTGTTTAAAAGTGTCAATTGATAATTTGCTTACTTGTGTCTCAAAGTATTTCTAACATGTAAAAGGGAAAATATGCCAATTTATTTAGCCAATTTATCATTAGAACAATTGATAGAATAATCGATAAGTAAAATAATTGTTAGTTGCAGCCCTGGTAATTATGAATAGTTCAATATAAGATTATCGTTATGGAGAACAGGCTAAATATTAATGCTATTTAACAAGCTCATTTATGGCAGTCATCTAAAATGTGTTTGAGATTAACAGACAGATTAACAAACATTAATCCACTTTCTGTAGTTGTTAGTAGTTATGGGGTGGAGGTCTGTCTCGAGAGGTCATTTCACATGAGGACACTGTGGACAAAAAGCCAGCTCAGGAAAAACGGCCACAGCTCTAACAAAAATGTAATTAAGTCTTAAAGGTAATTTATCTTTAACCTAGCAAGTTTGTATTTTGACTGTGGAAGGAGACCAAAGCTGCAAGGATACCATGACACTAATCTGTTGCTATGAAGACTGCAGCTAGCTGGCTAGTTTTTTTTGTTGTTTTTTTTTTCTCTCATGTTCTGTTCCATCCTTGTACGTGATCCCGACAGTACAAAATGCTGCGTGCGCTCAAACAATGAGGAAAATAGACAAGCGAAAGTGAAAAGAGGAAGTGAATGCAAAAAACTGTCTTGAGTAGATAAACAAAACATGACTTAAATATTTAAAATAAATTTAGCAAAGACATGCCAGAAAACCAGAAAAAAATGCTCCTCACTGCAGTTCATCATCTACTGTAAGCCAAGTTAAGGTTACAGCTCTTTGTGAATCACTGTGATGGAAAACTGAAGTATCAAACTGAAGTGGTTACAGCCAAACGCTGGGCTAGAGTCTCTGCGTCAGCGAGAAATCAAACCCTGGCTTACAGATATCTTTCCTGTTCAAGCTGTGCAACTTTAACAAACAGCTTACGAGAAATCCATGACAAAGTTTGTCCTCATTCAGTACCGTCTTGTGGAAACATTTACAACAGCTAGGTCAGGGATTGATGGTGCATTTAGCTGTGTAAAGCATTAGAGGTAAGAGGTTGTAAGGGTGGCTCAGCCAACAAAATGTTAGGAATTAGTGCATCTACTCCAAGTAGTATAACCATTTCTAAACGGAGACTTCTGTTTACTGTTTACTTCTCCCAGCATGTTGGACGATGTGTATTGCTGGGAAAAATGACTCCAGCATGGAGGATTGTTGATAAGTTTTGCTGAGGTCACCATAAACGATGAAAGATTTATCATTTATGATAAAGTGGGGTAGATCGGTATTGCAAAAACAAGTGGGTTTATGACTGCCACCACGCAGCTGCTACAACTAATCCAGGTTGTACACAAATGCAACTAATTCAGTGTCTTTCACAAGAAAGCTTCCCGACATGAGTTTGTGAGGGTTCATGTGGATGAAAACTTTTCTGAAGCCGATCCCATAGGATATTTGAAACGGCACACTGTTCGACTGACTTACACTTCAGATGTTCCTTTACGAGGCTTGGAGTTCTTGATTTACTTTTGATGGCTTGAGGAGAACCTTAAATATGGTGGGAAGAGATTTGGATATGGTATATCCATCTGCCGTCTCCTTTTGTGTGTTCACAGAAAGCCACAATCCAACCTTTGAAGTGGGGACAGACTATGAGGTGGTTCGACCTGTCAGACTTCATGCAGTCAGGAAAAGAAGCACAGAGGTAGATCTTCCTACTTCAATTTCATGTAGATTGATTATTTCATATACTTTTACAAGTTCTGAGTGTGGCTTTGAGAATGAAAAAAAACTAAACAGAAAGCATAATTTTCATTTCTCTATCCCCTTCAGTACGTCAGACCAGAGACGATTAAATATGCAATGACTGTTGGAGGAAGAGACATTCATTTACAACTTGAGAAAAATAAGTATGTTCTCACTTCCCTGGCGTGGGAGTGTAAATCTTGTGTGTGTGTGTGTGTGTGTGTGTGTTTGTAATACCTTGTGGGGACCATTTTCCTGACACATACTACATTAGATTTAGGACTAAGGTGTGACTTGCGTTTTGGTTAGGGTTATTTATGTAAAGACTGGGTTAGGATAAGGGTAAGGTTTAGGCTGTAGAAATGAATGGAAGTCAATGGAACGTCCCCCACAACAATAGCCACGCAAACATGTGTATGTCTGTCTGTGTTTAAAATAAGAAAAAAAACACCCACACAGTGGTATAAGTTTTTCTTCATAACTTCCTCGTCATGAACATCACATCTCTTCAGAATCAAGGTTGAATTTCCTTATATAGAACAAAGATGATGCATATGATTTCATTTTTCTCATCAGTGAGTTACTAACCCGAGACTACTCAGAAACCTACTACCAAGAAGATGGAACTCGGGTCACCACGAGACCACATGATGTCGTAAGTTTTTTTGAACGAGTTTGAATTTTGTGTGCATAATTTTAGGTGTATAGGTATTTGGAAAATTAAAGTTAAAAAAAATTGCTATTGATGATTTACATTCATCCCTGTTAATATTCTGTCTTGGTCAGGATCACTGTTACTACCATGGAAAGATTGTGAATGACAGCGAGTCATCTGCTAGCATCAGTACATGTGAGGGACTCAGGTAAGCGCCTCGCATATCTGTTCATCATGTTATGCGTGTGAAATGCTGATTTAGTGTAGATAAAGTGGAATGGTTTCAGTTGAACAGCTACACTATTGCATGTTAAATTTTATAGCTTGTATAAAGCCTTGGACACACAATGGAATTAGAATGAAATTAGTTTCATTCTAGGAAATGAGTGTTATCTCGAAAGATGAAACAGTAAAGTAGGAGTTTATGCTTTGGAAAGACCGATTTACTTTTTTTACTTGTTTTGTTCATTCAAAATTTATTTCAAAATTTCAAAGGTCATTAATTCCTTTCTAATTAATCGGTGGATTTGGGTTTGCAAATAAAACAAAATGGTTGAGAATATTGTTATTAACATTATGTTAATACAGTCACATATTTCTTAAGAAAATCCAAACGCAGCAAAATTCTGCCTATTTTAAGTAAAGATTATATTTTCAAAATTAAGCTAGCTTGACCTGACTAAGCTATCTTGAATGCTATATACACACAAACTAATTCATGGCATGGGACAATTTGAAAAGGAATTTTTTTCTATCCCAGTCAGAAAATTGTCATTTTGTGCCGAATTAGAAAATAGTTGGACACAAAACCTAAAGATGCTAACATAGTTATCCTGGTTAACCATCTTCTTGCTTCCATTTGCTTGGTGGTGAACTGCAGTGAGTGTTTTACTGATACCTGCTCTCAAAAGAGGATACCTTCTGGGTTTAGGGGTTACTTCAGGACGTCTGAACAGCGGTACCTGATTGAGCCTCTATCTGGTGGCGACGAGGGTGAGCACGCTGTGACGACCGTAAACGACAGGAACTTGTCACCTGCAGTGTGTGGTGTTACAAACACTTCCTGGGAGGACGACATGGAACCTCCAACAAGCCGGAGCCGCTCCAGATCTGGGGTTGGTACATGTTTGTGCCTTGGTCTCGCTGTCGGAGGTTAAATGTGACTTTGGGTGGCAGGGATACAGTCAGAAAACGTTATAGAAATGACTACGGTGATGTAAAGCTCTATGGGGAAACTGAAATGTTTTTGACTCGTTTCAGGGTCTTCCTGTTCTACTGCAGCAGAAATACATCGAACTCGTTCTTGTAGCTGATAATCGAGCGGTAAGAATTTCAATAATTCTATTTCATTGTGATATTACACATCTCATAGGTTATTTGAAAATGATTCAACCATTCACTCACAATACTTGGTGTACTACATACACACATATATATATATATATACACACACATACATATGAAAAAGTACATGCAGTTAACATGCATAAATGTATTTATATTTAATGTATCATTAGCAAAAAAAACCAAAAAACTACACTATAAGTAATTTGTACCTCTCCTTTTGTTTGTACCTCAAGTTTGCCAGTTTAAATTTTCTCAAACTAAAATGAAAGAGTTTCAAACTTATCTGCTGACTCTGCAAAATGGCTTCACTAATTCTGTTTCCTGTACAGAATTAGGATTGTGGACTTCATATCAGGAGGTTTTTTTTTTATCTCATATAAAAGAGCTTAACAATTCTTCCTTCACTGTTTTAAATAGCAGCTCTGTTAATTAGCGTCATCATTCAGTGTTTCCTGTCAGGCAGAGTACTGAAACAGTTTTTAAAGTCACATACAGTCTTAACTTGTTGGTCTAAACTACGGCTGCCTCTCATAATGTGAATCAGCTGTTGGGAAACGGGATGTAACTTTTTTTTTATACAACCAAATATTGTTTCAGTATGCAAAGATGAACAAAGATCAGACCAAGCTGAGACAGAGGATATTTGAAATCGTCAACTTTGTCAACATGGTGAGTCACTGCTGCTGCTGCTGCTGCCTTTCCTGGGCAAATTCCACAACAAATCATTTTATGGCTCAGCAGACAGCTTACGTCATCCAGGTTGCTGCTTTTAATAATTTGTCTTTCGTTATATTGGAAAACCTCTGTAGGGCTTTGAATGGGAAACTGAATAGTTCACTTTGTTGTTATGATGACCTGCAGGCATACAAACCCCTGAAGACGTTTATTGGTCTGGTGGGTCTGGAGGTCTGGTCTAATACCGACCTGATCTCTGTGACCAACCCCGCTAACGCCAACCTGGAGGCTTTCAAGAACTGGAGAAACTCCGAGCTGGCGAAACGGATAAAACACGACAACGCACACCTCATCAGGTCTGACTAACCTCTGAGTACAAGTCATTCTGTTTCTAGTCATCTTGAATGGAGTAACATCCCTTTCCAACTGTGCATGTGTTGTGCAACAGAAAGGATGTTGCATGAAGACAGGTGTATTATCAGATCAGAATGACCAAGATGTTCAGTTACTTCAGTAACTCTTGTATTTTATAGATTCACTACGCAAACATGAGCTGCGATTTTGCAACAATTTTGCCGGAAACCCACCTCACCCTAATGCAAAAACTTTTAAACCAAAAAATGTGAATTATTTCAAAATTGGTGTGTTTCCAATAAGTGGATTTATATTCATAATTCCACTTTGGTCAATGGTAGGTCAATGGAAATGCAGCAATAGTTTTTTAGCTTTTATTTCTGTTCATTTTGATGGTTGAAATTTTATGTTTATGGCCATGTTGAAGTCTACATAGTGCTGGGCGATACAGCTACAAAAAATGCATCACGATACAAGTCTTTCATATCAGTTGATATTGATAATTATTGATTTGTTGTTTGTTTTTTTCTTTTTCTTTCAATGTCTGAAATATTACCAAACTGGTGACATATCCACAGTTTCCTCTCCAGCTCTTCTACTCATTTTCTGCCTTCACTCCAAGCCGTTGTTTATTTTAAAGCAGTTATGACGCACAGTGGTGAAACCTGAAACTGCTGCTGCTCTAACAGGTTGTTGCTAGGTAACCAAACAGCGAATCAGCTGATGCAACCAACCTTCCTTAGCTGGCTAAAGCCTTTCCTCTGCCTACATCCCCCAGAATGCTGCTCGGCTCTGAATCAGAGTTCAGTGAAACTATTGAACAGTCTATTGAACGCATTTTCTATTGACACTGATTACGCGTATATCGCGTCATTGCCTGGCATTCATGCAGGAATGAATGCAAAAAAAACAAAACAACTTAAAATCATCTGAGATACTACTTTTTGGGTTTTCATTAGCTATAAATAATAATCATCAAAACTAATATAAATAAAAAATATTGACTTAAATCCATGCATTGTTAATACCTGTTACACCTGAGGCAGGGAACGCAGTTAATGAAATAAATGACTTTTAAATTATATTCTAGTTTATTAAGATGCCTTTAGAAAATCCCAATCTGAACAGATCTGAATGTTCTAGATGTTTTTAGTTTCCAAACGACTCTTGTGCAACATGTTTCATCACTATGCCAAGATCTGCTGCAAAACAGCAGCGGTGTCATAATCTGAGCTCCTATGTTCACATCAGAGAATTTCTGAAAAAAAACATTGAAGGCATGTCCAAGAAAAAAAAAACAGAATCATCATAACACATCTATTTCTGTGCAGTTATGTTAAAGAGATATGGATAAACCATGCAATAATATGAAACTGTAAACCAGCTGGCAGCCAAACAATGAGCATGAAATTTCATAACCAATTTGTACATTGGTGAAACCGGTAAGTATGTCTATGTACAAATGAGTACAGGAAGTAAAATGCACAGAATTATAATAATCATATTTCCTGTAGCTTTGTAGATGTTACATTTATTCAAATGAAGAAGATGGAATGCAACCGTGATGAAAAGCCTCAATGTGTCTTTCAGCGGGATCGACTTTGAAGGAGCCACTGTGGGTCTGGCTTACATCGGGACTCTGTGCACTGACCACTCGGTCGGGGTCGTACAGGTGAGCTGGAGCTAACTGCTCCTGGAACGGTTTAAGGGACACAACTCCAGGTCTGCCCTACGGATCATTTGGATCCAAATTGTTTCCAGATTATTGAGACTGTGCTGCTGTGACGGTTGGAAAAGAATGGAATATCATGACTGGAAAAATGTGGTATTTTGATATAAAAATGCTTGCCAACCCAGTAATATGAATTCTCAAATACTTCACTTCAGTCCTGACTAGATAATTTAATTGATGATTTGATTTGAAACCAAACTGCAGTAGTTTGGTTAATATTTCAGCAAAATCTTCACATGCGGATACAAGAACCTAACTTGTCACAGATGTTTCCTGGGGCTTGCTTTTTTTTTCCTAACATTAGTGACTGAAAATTTCAACATGACCACCAGGATTGTCATGGGAAAAAAAAAATCTCTAAAATTGCCAATTAGATGTGTTTAGAGTCAAAACACAGCCTACTTGTTTTGTACCTTAGCAAATGTATATTTTCTTGATCTTGTGTTTCCTTTTTCTTGGGGCCATTTTTTCCAAAATGGCCGCCACAGATTTGATGGAGAACAAATGTTTGCATTAAATCTGCAGTAGTTATTGCCAGATTGTCAGAAATTTAGGTTCTCTAACCACTAATTTGCTAAAAAAAATATATTTATTATGTTAATACTATACTGCTACTCNGCGTCAGCGAGAAATCAAACCCTGGCTTACAGATATCTTTCCTGTTCAAGCTGTGCAACTTTAACAAACAGCTTACGAGAAATCCATGACAAAGTTTGTCCTCATTCAGTACCGTCTTGTGGAAACATTTACAACATAATACATTCAAACAGCTAGGTCAGGGATTGATGGTGCATTTAGCTGTGTAAAGCATTAGAGGTAAGAGGTTGTAAGGGTGGCTCAGCCAACAAAATGTTAGGAATTAGTGCATCTACTCCAAGTAGTATAACCATTTCTAAACGGAGACTTCTGTTTACTGTTTACTTCTCCCAGCATGTTGGACGATGTGTATTGCTGGGAAAAATGACTCCAGCATGGAGGATTGTTGATAAGTTTTGCTGAGGTCACCATAAACGATGAAAGATTTATCATTTATGATAAAGTGGGGTAGATCGGTATTGCAAAAACAAGTGGGTTTATGACTGCCACCACGCAGCTGCTACAACTAATCCAGGTTGTACACAAATGCAACTAATTCAGTGTCTTTCACAAGAAAGCTTCCCGACATGAGTTTGTGAGGGTTCATGTGGATGAAAACTTTTCTGAAGCCGATCCCATAGGATATTTGAAACGGCACACTGTTCGACTGACTTACACTTCAGATGTTCCTTTACGAGGCTTGGAGTTCTTGATTTACTTTTGATGGCTTGAGGAGAACCTTAAATATGGTGGGAAGAGATTTGGATATGGTATATCCATCTGCCGTCTCCTTTTGTGTGTTCACAGAAAGCCACAATCCAACCTTTGAAGTGGGGACAGACTATGAGGTGGTTCGACCTGTCAGACTTCATGCAGTCAGGAAAAGAAGCACAGAGGTAGATCTTCCTACTTCAATTTCATGTAGATTGATTATTTCATATACTTTTACAAGTTCTGAGTGTGGCTTTGAGAATGAAAAAAAACTAAACAGAAAGCATAATTTTCATTTCTCTATCCCCTTCAGTACGTCAGACCAGAGACGATTAAATATGCAATGACTGTTGGAGGAAGAGACATTCATTTACAACTTGAGAAAAATAAGTATGTTCTCACTTCCCTGGCGTGGGAGTGTAAATCTTGTGTGTGTGTGTGTGTGTGTGTGTGTTTGTAATACCTTGTGGGGACCATTTTCCTGACACATACTACATTAGATTTAGGACTAAGGTGTGACTTGCGTTTTGGTTAGGGTTATTTATGTAAAGACTGGGTTAGGATAAGGGTAAGGTTTAGGCTGTAGAAATGAATGGAAGTCAATGGAACGTCCCCCACAACAATAGCCACGCAAACATGTGTATGTCTGTCTGTGTTTAAAATAAGAAAAAAAACACCCACACAGTGGTATAAGTTTTTCTTCATAACTTCCTCGTCATGAACATCACATCTCTTCAGAATCAAGGTTGAATTTCCTTATATAGAACAAAGATGATGCATATGATTTCATTTTTCTCATCAGTGAGTTACTAACCCGAGACTACTCAGAAACCTACTACCAAGAAGATGGAACTCGGGTCACCACGAGACCACATGATGTCGTAAGTTTTTTTGAACGAGTTTGAATTTTGTGTGCATAATTTTAGGTGTATAGGTATTTGGAAAATTAAAGTTAAAAAAAATTGCTATTGATGATTTACATTCATCCCTGTTAATATTCTGTCTTGGTCAGGATCACTGTTACTACCATGGAAAGATTGTGAATGACAGCGAGTCATCTGCTAGCATCAGTACATGTGAGGGACTCAGGTAAGCGCCTCGCATATCTGTTCATCATGTTATGCGTGTGAAATGCTGATTTAGTGTAGATAAAGTGGAATGGTTTCAGTTGAACAGCTACACTATTGCATGTTAAATTTTATAGCTTGTATAAAGCCTTGGACACACAATGGAATTAGAATGAAATTAGTTTCATTCTAGGAAATGAGTGTTATCTCGAAAGATGAAACAGTAAAGTAGGAGTTTATGCTTTGGAAAGACCGATTTACTTTTTTTACTTGTTTTGTTCATTCAAAATTTATTTCAAAATTTCAAAGGTCATTAATTCCTTTCTAATTAATCGGTGGATTTGGGTTTGCAAATAAAACAAAATGGTTGAGAATATTGTTATTAACATTATGTTAATACAGTCACATATTTCTTAAGAAAATCCAAACGCAGCAAAATTCTGCCTATTTTAAGTAAAGATTATATTTTCAAAATTAAGCTAGCTTGACCTGACTAAGCTATCTTGAATGCTATATACACACAAACTAATTCATGGCATGGGACAATTTGAAAAGGAATTTTTTTCTATCCCAGTCAGAAAATTGTCATTTTGTGCCGAATTAGAAAATAGTTGGACACAAAACCTAAAGATGCTAACATAGTTATCCTGGTTAACCATCTTCTTGCTTCCATTTGCTTGGTGGTGAACTGCAGTGAGTGTTTTACTGATACCTGCTCTCAAAAGAGGATACCTTCTGGGTTTAGGGGTTACTTCAGGACGTCTGAACAGCGGTACCTGATTGAGCCTCTATCTGGTGGCGACGAGGGTGAGCACGCTGTGACGACCGTAAACGACAGGAACTTGTCACCTGCAGTGTGTGGTGTTACAAACACTTCCTGGGAGGACGACATGGAACCTCCAACAAGCCGGAGCCGCTCCAGATCTGGGGTTGGTACATGTTTGTGCCTTGGTCTCGCTGTCGGAGGTTAAATGTGACTTTGGGTGGCAGGGATACAGTCAGAAAACGTTATAGAAATGACTACGGTGATGTAAAGCTCTATGGGGAAACTGAAATGTTTTTGACTCGTTTCAGGGTCTTCCTGTTCTACTGCAGCAGAAATACATCGAACTCGTTCTTGTAGCTGATAATCGAGCGGTAAGAATTTCAATAATTCTATTTCATTGTGATATTACACATCTCATAGGTTATTTGAAAATGATTCAACCATTCACTCACAATACTTGGTGTACTACATACACACATATATATATATATATACACACACATACATATGAAAAAGTACATGCAGTTAACATGCATAAATGTATTTATATTTAATGTATCATTAGCAAAAAAAACCAAAAAACTACACTATAAGTAATTTGTACCTCTCCTTTTGTTTGTACCTCAAGTTTGCCAGTTTAAATTTTCTCAAACTAAAATGAAAGAGTTTCAAACTTATCTGCTGACTCTGCAAAATGGCTTCACTAATTCTGTTTCCTGTACAGAATTAGGATTGTGGACTTCATATCAGGAGGTTTTTTTTTTATCTCATATAAAAGAGCTTAACAATTCTTCCTTCACTGTTTTAAATAGCAGCTCTGTTAATTAGCGTCATCATTCAGTGTTTCCTGTCAGGCAGAGTACTGAAACAGTTTTTAAAGTCACATACAGTCTTAACTTGTTGGTCTAAACTACGGCTGCCTCTCATAATGTGAATCAGCTGTTGGGAAACGGGATGTAACTTTTTTTTTATACAACCAAATATTGTTTCAGTATGCAAAGATGAACAAAGATCAGACCAAGCTGAGACAGAGGATATTTGAAATCGTCAACTTTGTCAACATGGTGAGTCACTGCTGCTGCTGCTGCTGCCTTTCCTGGGCAAATTCCACAACAAATCATTTTATGGCTCAGCAGACAGCTTACGTCATCCAGGTTGCTGCTTTTAATAATTTGTCTTTCGTTATATTGGAAAACCTCTGTAGGGCTTTGAATGGGAAACTGAATAGTTCACTTTGTTGTTATGATGACCTGCAGGCATACAAACCCCTGAAGACGTTTATTGGTCTGGTGGGTCTGGAGGTCTGGTCTAATACCGACCTGATCTCTGTGACCAACCCCGCTAACGCCAACCTGGAGGCTTTCAAGAACTGGAGAAACTCCGAGCTGGCGAAACGGATAAAACACGACAACGCACACCTCATCAGGTCTGACTAACCTCTGAGTACAAGTCATTCTGTTTCTAGTCATCTTGAATGGAGTAACATCCCTTTCCAACTGTGCATGTGTTGTGCAACAGAAAGGATGTTGCATGAAGACAGGTGTATTATCAGATCAGAATGACCAAGATGTTCAGTTACTTCAGTAACTCTTGTATTTTATAGATTCACTACGCAAACATGAGCTGCGATTTTGCAACAATTTTGCCGGAAACCCACCTCACCCTAATGCAAAAACTTTTAAACCAAAAAATGTGAATTATTTCAAAATTGGTGTGTTTCCAATAAGTGGATTTATATTCATAATTCCACTTTGGTCAATGGTAGGTCAATGGAAATGCAGCAATAGTTTTTTAGCTTTTATTTCTGTTCATTTTGATGGTTGAAATTTTATGTTTATGGCCATGTTGAAGTCTACATAGTGCTGGGCGATACAGCTACAAAAAATGCATCACGATACAAGTCTTTCATATCAGTTGATATTGATAATTATTGATTTGTTGTTTGTTTTTTTCTTTTTCTTTCAATGTCTGAAATATTACCAAACTGGTGACATATCCACAGTTTCCTCTCCAGCTCTTCTACTCATTTTCTGCCTTCACTCCAAGCCGTTGTTTATTTTAAAGCAGTTATGACGCACAGTGGTGAAACCTGAAACTGCTGCTGCTCTAACAGGTTGTTGCTAGGTAACCAAACAGCGAATCAGCTGATGCAACCAACCTTCCTTAGCTGGCTAAAGCCTTTCCTCTGCCTACATCCCCCAGAATGCTGCTCGGCTCTGAATCAGAGTTCAGTGAAACTATTGAACAGTCTATTGAACGCATTTTCTATTGACACTGATTACGCGTATATCGCGTCATTGCCTGGCATTCATGCAGGAATGAATGCAAAAAAAACAAAACAACTTAAAATCATCTGAGATACTACTTTTTGGGTTTTCATTAGCTATAAATAATAATCATCAAAACTAATATAAATAAAAAATATTGACTTAAATCCATGCATTGTTAATACCTGTTACACCTGAGGCAGGGAACGCAGTTAATGAAATAAATGACTTTTAAATTATATTCTAGTTTATTAAGATGCCTTTAGAAAATCCCAATCTGAACAGATCTGAATGTTCTAGATGTTTTTAGTTTCCAAACGACTCTTGTGCAACATGTTTCATCACTATGCCAAGATCTGCTGCAAAACAGCAGCGGTGTCATAATCTGAGCTCCTATGTTCACATCAGAGAATTTCTGAAAAAAAACATTGAAGGCATGTCCAAGAAAAAAAAAACAGAATCATCATAACACATCTATTTCTGTGCAGTTATGTTAAAGAGATATGGATAAACCATGCAATAATATGAAACTGTAAACCAGCTGGCAGCCAAACAATGAGCATGAAATTTCATAACCAATTTGTACATTGGTGAAACCGGTAAGTATGTCTATGTACAAATGAGTACAGGAAGTAAAATGCACAGAATTATAATAATCATATTTCCTGTAGCTTTGTAGATGTTACATTTATTCAAATGAAGAAGATGGAATGCAACCGTGATGAAAAGCCTCAATGTGTCTTTCAGCGGGATCGACTTTGAAGGAGCCACTGTGGGTCTGGCTTACATCGGGACTCTGTGCACTGACCACTCGGTCGGGGTCGTACAGGTGAGCTGGAGCTAACTGCTCCTGGAACGGTTTAAGGGACACAACTCCAGGTCTGCCCTACGGATCATTTGGATCCAAATTGTTTCCAGATTATTGAGACTGTGCTGCTGTGACGGTTGGAAAAGAATGGAATATCATGACTGGAAAAATGTGGTATTTTGATATAAAAATGCTTGCCAACCCAGTAATATGAATTCTCAAATACTTCACTTCAGTCCTGACTAGATAATTTAATTGATGATTTGATTTGAAACCAAACTGCAGTAGTTTGGTTAATATTTCAGCAAAATCTTCACATGCGGATACAAGAACCTAACTTGTCACAGATGTTTCCTGGGGCTTGCTTTTTTTTTCCTAACATTAGTGACTGAAAATTTCAACATGACCACCAGGATTGTCATGGGAAAAAAAAAATCTCTAAAATTGCCAATTAGATGTGTTTAGAGTCAAAACACAGCCTACTTGTTTTGTACCTTAGCAAATGTATATTTTCTTGATCTTGTGTTTCCTTTTTCTTGGGGCCATTTTTTCCAAAATGGCCGCCACAGATTTGATGGAGAACAAATGTTTGCATTAAATCTGCAGTAGTTATTGCCAGATTGTCAGAAATTTAGGTTCTCTAACCACTAATTTGCTAAAAAAAATATATTTATTATGTTAATACTATACTGCTACTCGCATAAAAAAAATAAAAAAAATAAAAAAAAAATCAGGGGAAGCTAATGCTAACCATTAAGGCGACTGTCACATCTTCATCTCCTTGTAAAGTCTTCAGTTTCAGTTTTGGCACATATTTCCTTAAAGTTTTATGAATAAGATTACTGATTACTGTTGTCAAAAACATGCGAGTCATAACGTTCACACAAGTCATAAAAATGGGTAACATTTTATCTCAAAAATGGCAGCCATCTTAAAAAATTGCCATCATTCTAAAATGGCTAAATGGAAATGTGAAGAACATACGACCTGAGGGTGAGCATACTAATTTTTATACTTATGTACACACTTGAAAGATTTTTACAGTAATGCGGGGAGTACTACTGGTAGATACATTTCTGTTGTCCTATACAGTACATGATACCCTATTCACCGTCTCCTGAGTGTTACTAAGAGAATATTAACATTTTCAAGTGGAATCCGATCAAGAAGCTGTAGAGGGAGCAAAAGATTAGGACGATGTCAATGAGGCCTTCCAACCTCAAAGTCTTGGTGGTTCTTCATTGAAGTTAGACTGCAGGTTCTGGGCTCAGCTGCGCCTCTATTCGTCTTTAGGATCACAACAACCGAGCCATTGCAGTGGGAGCGACTCTGGCCCACGAGATGGGCCACAACCTGGGCATGAGTCACGACGACTCCAGTGCCTGCTCCTGTTCTGGGGACAGCTGCATCATGGCCGCAGCTCTCAGGTAAGAAACGGTGGCTAGCTGCCTCAAAGGGCGTGTTTGTTAAAGTAGGTCAGCCACCGATGCTGTCAAAGATCGCCTTGTTTACGTACTGTGCGTGTGTGTGTGTGTGCGCGCGTGCGTGGGTGTTGTGAGAGAAAGATAAGCAGCAGAATGGAGAACACAGGATTTGCTGCTGATGTGTAAACTATAATATAACTGGAGTTTGGAACTTTTCCTTTCCTGATTTGGCGACAGGACTGCAAAGAAAAGGTCAGAGTGCTGCAGCTTTAACAGGCTAACACTGCAGCACCAATTTAAAGTAGATGTGACTTTATACACATCTACTAACGTCACAGTAGATGCTATGTCTTGGCTGTGTAGCACTTGGGGAGACAAGTGTCAGACCAGAAGTATATTGCCGTTTTAATATCTTACGGCACATTATAATTACTAATGAAATAATCAGTAATGTAAAAGTAAATTAGTAATAACTGAGCCAAACTTTGATAAGAGACGTTTAACATTATACATCATCATGAAGCTGTGGGACCAAGAGACCAGGAGAGCAGGCCTAACTGCCACTGGATCCTGAATATTTTGACAGATGAAGCAGAAAGCTGTAAGGACATGTCTCCATGTCTCTGTAGCTCAGAACTGGGATTCCTCAGGGATAAGTGCTAAGCTCTTTGTTTTGTAAAACCCTGTGCACAACTGTAAAGCCAAATTAAGTATTTTTATATTTTAATTATCAAACATTTTTAATAATTTCTGGGGGGGGGTGGGTTTTTTTTTTTTTTTTTTTTTTCTTATTTAAACCAAGTTCTAATTTTTTCCAGGCAATCTTGAGGTCTGTTGCTAACTGTGGTGTCTTATTTGGGAGCTAAAAAAAAAAAAAACTTTGTTTGTTCTTGGCAGCTATAATATTCCACGCACGTTCAGTACCTGCAGCTACACCAACTATGAGAGGTACCTGACAACCCGCAACCCCAGCTGCATGTTCAACAAACCAGACTTCACCAGCATCGTGGCTCCAGGAGTCTGTGGGAACGGATTTTTGGAAAAGGGAGAGCAGTGCGACTGTGGCTCTGTGGAGGTACATAAAAACAGCACTTTATCTAAAATAAAAAAAAATTTAAATGGCCTTACTTAAAACTGCTATGCTGCTTTTCACAATAAAAAGGACATTTCAGATTTTAGTTTAGTCATAATTTCCTTGAAAGGTTGATTTCCAAATAAGTCGATGCAAGTTTAAAAAATAGATTTCAATTTCATTACTGAACTTTTTTTTGAATGCATTAAGAAATATACTCAAATCCAAAACCTCTGCCAGCAGACACCTGTCTGAACCAAACTAAAATATTTTAATGCAAATTAAATACAAATTCATTCAAAGACAGAAAACTAACCCTCTGTTTAACATAGAGACGACTCAGTCATTTAAAAAAATATATATATATCAGATGCATTCATTGCGTAAGACAACAGTCCAGGATATGAAGCTTAGAAATGATCTGTAGCCTGAACCTGCAGAAAATTCTTGGAAGAAAACCTGCTGAATGGAGCAGCAGCAGTACAGACCTCAGTTCAAATGAAAATATGTTGCGAGACATGAACACTCTGCACATTCAGGGCTCAGACAAGCTATACAAAAACTGCACTTTTAATTGAAACAAGGGGTTGACTACACAAATAAAATATTTAATTGAAAATTAGGAGCTGCAGTCCCCAATGATTGACAGATTAAAGAAAAAACCTGGTGACAGAAAAATGACCAATTCCATTGTTTAGTTAATCATGGGGGGTTTTTTTAAGGAAAAAGTCTTAAATTTAATGTATGTATTCCACGTGTATGTCAAAAACAGATTGAAATTTGTTTATAGATTTGACGCAGTGGCACAGATTTGTCTCCATTCGGCATTTAAAACCAACGTTTGGGGCTTTTATCAATCTAACAGAAGTTCCTGTCATCGTCGAAGTTTCGTGATCTGGAATCTTCCTGACAAACCAAGACATGTTTCTGTTTTAAAGCCATTACCAAGCGGGTGATTCTAGGAAACAACCAGCAGCACTCAGCTGGGCATCCAACTCTCATACTGCTTGTTTTTTCCTCATCGCTGTTTGGTCTTTATTTCTTCTAATTAGCACTACTGACTAGACTCTTATTTATTGTTATATTTAACTTCTCAGTTCTCCCCTTCAGTTACTTTAAGGCTGCTGAAAGCCTTTGACAAGTCACGTTAAGGTTTCTTATAACGCCATGCAGTCGATTTCACAACGCAGAACATTCCTTTCAGAGTTCTGCTTGGACCTGTTGTCAGCTCTGGTGGAAATCACTGGCTGCACATGCAGCATACCTCAGAATTATGGCTGCGGTCGGTCGCCTGTTGGAGCAGCATGCAGAGCAGAAGCTAACACTGCTAACATGAAGCCAGGTTTTAAGCGACTGACTGGACAGAGAGATTTCAGCGAGATTTGTTTCCAGCATTACCTTTGTCCTGTACATGACTGGAGTGAAAAGATCAACTTCGCCACGATTGAACGTTCCCCTAATCGCTCACCATGATGCAACACCACAAAAAATAAGCTGCAAACTTTACAAAAATACAACATTGATTGATACAGGATGTGACGGGGTTTAATGCAAAGTTTCACATGTGAGAAATTCTCTGACGCTTCAAGTTAAACACGTTGCCGTTTACAGGAATGCACCAACCCGTGCTGCAACGCCACCACCTGCACCCTGAGCGCAGGTTCACAATGTGCTGAAGGCGAGTGCTGCGAGAACTGCAAGGTGAGTCGACATCATTCATCACCTCTCAGCCTAACAGCCCAGTGACGGCAAAGCTCCCGTGGACATCAGCAACACAATTGTTTGGCGCACTACCGCCCTCTTGTGGACTTTGAGTTATAACAAAAAAATTTTTATGAAAAAGTACTTTTCTTGGGGGGTGGATTTTGCTTTGTGTCACACTTAAATGTTTTAGATCACATGTCAAACTCAATCCGACTCGCCACAACCATGTATGTGGCCCTCAACCTTCCAGATAGCAGTTGTTTTATCAAATCAAGGCATTTTTATCTGTATAAACTGTCAAATGTAAGAAAAACTTTCAATATTTCATTTTAAGCATAATATGAGCGACAGCTATTTATTAATGTTTTAGCAGGTTATTGATGGACTTCACCAATAAATTCTGCCACAACTAACCTTTCGAAGACATTCAAGATCTGGATCTGGCTGAAAATAAGTTTTTGACGTTCCTGTTTTAGATCATAAAACAAATTCCAATATGAGACAAAGACAATCTGAGTAATGGAGACATTAAAAAAACTGTAGCCACAACTTTTTCAAATCTATATAGAAAAATTATTTCCCTGATTAGAAATGAGTCACGCACTGGAACCATCAGATCTGAAATACAGAAGGCATTTCAAGATGCTTTCTTTTAATTACTTGCTGCACCATTATTCTACATTTTGATAAGGCTTGCATCACAAAACATACAGCTCTGCATCCAGCAAACGCCTGGATGCTTTAAATCCACCGTCAGCACCAGAGACGTTCGCGTCATGTCTTGTGGTAACGGGATTTGCTCCACCCAGATCCAGCCTCGCTCTATCGAGTGCCGCAGGAAGAAGGACGACTGCGACCTGGCCGAGTACTGCGACGGGAAGAGCACCACCTGTCCCGAGGACGTGTTCGCTGTGAACGGGCTCCCATGCGATAAGGGTCTGGGCTACTGCTACAACGGTCAGTGTCCACAGAGGGCAGCGCAGTGCAAGAAGGTCTACGGCAACGGTAAGCGACTCGGCTTTCAGGTGACGTTCAAAAGTGAGACTAACAACAACGAGGTCAGCTGTGAAACGGTTTGATTCTCGTCTGTCCAGCTGCCAATGAGGCTCCTTCGTCCTGCTACAACTACAACACTAAAGGAAATAACTTTGGTCACTGCAAACGCTTCTCCAACACCGACTTTATTCCCTGCCAAAAACAGTGAGTCTCAGAACAGTCCTTATAATTACTATTATTATCCCCAACTCTAGTGATGCACCAAACAAACCAGCAGAAACTAACAGTCAACACAGCTGATGGCTCCGATCGGTGACTGACAGGCCTGAAACAACCTGCTGTTCAGTAAATACAACTAAACTGATCGTCGCCGATTGTGATCCGTATTCCCAATATGAAATAATTGGCTTTTATTAATCCTTTCCTAAAATGCAGGTCAACTAAAATCTCTATTTTTTAACAAATAAATGAATAAGTAGCTTTAAAGGATTGTTTGTTTATTTGAATCCCCATCAGTCACTACTGTAACAATGGCTGCTCTTCCAGGAATCCACATCATAAAACAAATATTGCAAAAACAGTCGCATAAATTCACAGTTCTACCACTTGATAACAAAATTAAGCTTAAAGGTGGCCTATTATACTACTAGAAAAAATAAACTCAAATTTTCTAGAATAACTAAGGAAATCCCAGAGCTCCAAACTTTGAATCTCTGAAATTTCCAGTTTTTTTTTTACAAAATTTCTGAAATTAATCTCAAAAAATTTTGTTTTTTTGGCAGAAATTTTCCCCAAATTTTTTCCATCTGCCATGGCCCCATTACAAAATCAAAATGAAACCTCAAAGGCATCTGAGAACTGGAGTCGATTACTAAGTCTGATTGGTGCATCTCTAATTGGTCGAGATATTTCCCATTCAGCTCCCTCAGGTGAAGTTCAGGGACAGACGTAAACATGAGCCTCTTGTTTTCTGTGCAGAGATGTTTTGTGTGGGAAGCTCTTCTGCCAGGGCGGCAATCCGAACCCAATCTACGGCCAAATGATCACATTTTCTACGGGCTGCAAGGCGATGTTCTTTACCGACTACACCAAAGACTACGGGCAGGTGGATGAAGGCACCATGTGTGGAGAGGGAAAGGTACTTGTTTTTCACTTTTTCCAAGTTTTTAGATTTATCACCCTGTGTTCGCAGCAGCTTCAAAGTGTGTCTGTGTGTTTCAAGGTGTGCAGCCAGAACCAGTGCATGGATCTCGAGAGTGCGTACAGAAACACAAACTGCTCGGCAAAATGCCCCGGCAACGCTGTGAGTACACGCCAGCATGACAGCTTTCCTAAACGCTAACTGTGTCTAGATTGGAGTGATAAACATTCTGCAAATGGCACCAGCTGTTCATCTGGAGCCGTCACTTTCTGTCTTCTCAGATGTCCAATTTAGAGCAACTCCACAACATTTTCTGTTAAGTGCTTTAAAAAAATCACTAATAAAGCTTGACATGTCAATTTTAAAGAATAAAGTAAGGTTTACTTCTCTTAATAATAGTAAATGGTAAGAGTAGGGACGCAACAATCCACTTTTTTCACTTCCGATACCGATATCTGAGGTTTAGTACCGATCCAAAAACAGATTAATTGATTAAAAATGTCTTTTTTAACACAAACATAAAGGTATTAAATACAAATGTGCAATTAGGAGCAGAACAGCCAATGTAAAGAATAAAGAATAAAGAAACTGAAACGGACAAAAACAAACTGCAATAAATAGTTTGTTTTTGTGCAATTAGGAATTAGAAAGTGCAAATAAGAGTTCTAAACATAATGTAAAATAAATACTAAAGCCTGATGTCACTCAGAGCATGGAGCATAGAGTTAGACTGAATAGATCTGCCCTTATGGATAAGGCAGATTGTCACCGATACCCCCATCTGGATTTTATTTCAATCTGATAGTGTGTGTGTGTTCAGGGTCCAATGTGTGTGTTCAGGGTCCAGTCTGTGTGTTCAGGGTCCAGTCTGTGTGTTCTCTTCAGGTGTGCAATCACAGGAGTGAGTGTCAGTGCCTGCCCGGCTGGTTGCCTCCTAACTGCGGAGCAAAGGATGATGCTTTCAGTTCTCTGTCCACTGGTACGAACCGTCTCCAGATGTTCATCAGCACAAATCCTGGATTCAGATAAACTCATGTCTGATTCATTCCTGCAGGAGCAATCATCGCCATCTCCCTGGCTGTCATTCTGGTGATCCTCGGCCTGGTTTTTGGGGTTGTGGGGTTCATGTGTAGGAAGAAACATAGACCAACCCTGCCAGTGTAAGCGACATTCACCCCACAGATGGTTTTATTGTTCCTGTTCGTCATGATGATGACCGAATTCCTTCCCAACAGTTCACAGACGCAGAGAAAAGCTCCAGCAGTAAGCAGCTCTGCACCTCATGTCAACCAGGAATACACCATCAGTCAGCCCAGGCCACTCAGACAGGTAACGGCACGGCATCGTGACGCAGGACTGTACATCAGCTGCTCAATATACTTAGAACTATATGGCTCAACTTTTAGGCACCGAAGCCCAAAGGAGCTCCGCCTCCTCCACCTCCAGCAGGGAACCGACCCAAACCACCGAGCCAGAACTACATCGCTGCACGCCAGGTAAACACTTCCTCTGGGACAGCTGCCATGGTGTATTAAGGCCATTGCAGATAGAAAATAAAAGTAGTAAAAAAAAAAATCAAAGAATCAGACGTTTTTTGAAATGTTCATTTTCTGAATTTTTTTTAGAAAAAAAAAATGGAGGAATTTCTAAGTTTGAAAAGTCAAAAATTTGCAGAGCTCAAATTTTGAGATCAAAATTAAACTTGGAAAATGACAAAATTTCGAAAAATTTTCAAAAGCTCCTGAGATCAATCTAAAAATTTCAGAATTTTTGGTTGAAATTTGGCTCTTTTTTAAAATCTACAATGGCCGTATTACGCCACCGTAACAGACTTTGGCCGATCGTACAGTGGATCAGTCGCTCCGCCCACGTAGAAGTATACCTCAGGTAGAGCGAACCTCCAGTAAACAAACAGTTATAATAGTTGAGATAGTGAAGCTCACTGCTACCTGAGACATTTTTGCCTTATCAAACACTAAGGCAAAGATGGCAGACATTAACATTTAAAAAATAAAATAAATAGAACGAGCTATACATTAGGGTTATTTGCGGAAAACTACAGAGAAATTAATGTCAAAGCCCAAGGGTCTAGTAAAGGATTACAGATATGGTGAATGTGAAGGAACGTTCTGGGTCGACCCAGACACAATTGATCACGTATGTTTTACAAAGAAACTTTACGTTTGTAGCCACAGCACACAATCGAGCTTTATGCATTAATCTTCGACTTAACCATTCAACATTAAAGATGAAATTCTAACAAAAAAAAGAGGGTGATTTATATGCAGTTACCTTCATACAGACGAACACGTGGAAGTTATGCCGTCGATCAGTACGGTTGTATTCAGTTGCTCATGGTCGGCCGCAGACTCCATTTGGGTTTTAGAAATCGAATAAAATATTCCGTGTTCTAAATTCTCTAGATAAAGCGTGACGTAATTGCATATCCCCCAATGACTAACGTTTAACAATTTTTCCGAATTATTTTTTCACCAAATCTTGATTAATCTTGATTCAACTTCGACGGAGGTTCAGTTCCTCCAGGTGTTTGACTTCAGAACAAATTGCGGCCGCCGATTGGTTAGTTGCTGACAAACCCACTGGATTGATTGACAGGTGGTGTCATGTTAAAAAGAGGGAGATTAAAAAAAAAACTAAGACGTCAATTATAGATGTAATGTTTCACCAGTAACAACCGAAAAAGTGGTGAAAATCAACACTGACCACTAGAGGGCAGCACAAACAGACATAAACACAACACTGGTTCTTTTTAACAGCCCAGCTCCAGTTATAGCTAGCAGGTGGTGTAAATCTCACATTTCTTGCTTTTTTTCCCCCCTCCCTGTCTGTGCTGTCATTAATCTGGCAACAAGTAACACATTCCAAATAAATAAATAAATAAACAATCAGCTAACCCCAAAGGAAACAAATCTAGCTAAAGTGTAAATTGAGAGAACTGGTAGTTGCTGAGGATGATGGCTCTTTAAAAATTACTATTTTATTCATTAACTGAGATGGAAATCATCTAAACTAACCCAGCCCTATGTAAGTAATGATTTAAACCCGTGTAAAATAATTTGTTAACATTTTTTAGTTCATTGTCACCAAACCTCAATACTGCTAGACTTGTAGAATCAATAAATCACTTAAATAATAACTGCCAGACAACATGACACAACATAAAACAGACTCAGAGTTGGAAAAATAAAGCCAGATATAATGCCCATGTAACAGTGACCCAGCAGTGGCAACTATAGGGGTCTGCCGCCCAACCCCCAGGGAATCATGTTCAGTTTATACAAAGGCATAAAGGGTCATTTTCTTCAATCAAGACATAAATATAAATATATGTTTATATATTTATATTTGTTTGTTTATCCCAGGCTCTGAGACCCGTACCTCCCCCAAAGGTCTGATGTGCAGCCTGGTGCCAAGTGTTGGTGAACACTGACACCTTCCCTCTGGTCTTCAACTAGAGGCAGCTGGCCGGCCACAGGGACAGAGTCCTGTTTGCATCAACCTCAACAGGAAGTACAAACTGAACTTGTGTGGCACCCTACTATGGATTTCACAGGGATTCACTTCTGTTTTCTTATGGCACATTTGTGTACTGTACATTAAATTGACCCTGACTGTAATTAATGTATATTATTTTCTAACATTGTTGGGGCAGAGCTGCTTTTAGCTGCAGTGTTCGTTTCTCTGTGACTCCTGTGGAACCAGCCCGTTTGAAAGTGGCGCGTTGGACTGCAGTTACTGCATGTTTGCATTTCATGTTCCATATCAAGCCATGTCTTTGTTCATAAGAAACTGTGAAATATGTTTTTATATTTATATTTTATTTACATTGTCAATGTAATGTGCAAGCAGCGTCGTTGTAAAATAATTTTTTAGCTCGTGTTTACATCAGAGTTGACAAATCATCAAATGTCTGCTGGTGGTTTAACTTCATTTCCAGGAAATAAATCATAATGTTGGCAGACTGAACTCAGAATACCCAATGAATGTTGTAAATTTGTAATTATTTGACTTTTGTTTCATAATCAAATTGTGTTAAAATAGCAAAAATGATGACACAAGCAGCATTTCAGATGAATGTAATTGTTAAAACTCAACAAATAGAATGAAAAACAAACCGCCATGTGCTTTTTATGTTGTAGTCTTGTGCTCCATAGGAGGTCATAACCCTGGTGGGGTGAACTAAAGAAGAGTGGGGCTCAGAATACAGAATTTTCAGCACTAAAATCTAAATAGATAGGAAAACTCCTTTCAAGAAAACCATTTAACATGTAACAGACGTTTTTTCTCTTGTCGACTTTCCCCAAGAATAACTCTAAAGGAAATGGAAATATTGAAAAACTATACAGCTAGACCAAGGAAAATCGGAGCGCTAACACAAAAATTTGAGAGAGCATGGAGAATATATGAACGTTAGCAGAAGAGATTAATTCCTGCTTTCAAATTAAAAATTTACAGTAAAATACCCCCTCCTCCCGCACACACACACACACACTGTGTGTGGATGTCTGGGAAATCAAATAGGGTTTTTTTGTTTTGTTACTTGCATTCTGGCTTTTCATCCAAATGAAAACTTTAATACCACTAAAGACAATTATTTCTAAAAATCCAAGCAAAGTGGACATTTGAGAAAACTGTGTGAATACGGAAACAGATTTAGCGCCACTCATTAGTCTGCCACAAATAATCCAACAATCAACGTATTTCCTTTGACATGATTCCCAATAGACATGGTCTTGTAGTTTATTATTAACTTCATATTCTAATACAATTTAAAAGTAGTTCAAGCAATTTACCCGTGTAAAATAATTTTCTGTATTAATGTTTCTTTGCTTAATTTCTAACAAAGTAATGACTGTTTAGAGGAAATCTGATTGGCTGTTATAGGTTTAAGATTTCTGCTATACTGCCCCCTATGGGTTTGGCATGCTTCAAACAACGTGAGGGGGAGGTTTTTGCAGATTCGTGTGGATGAAAACTTTACTGAAACCAATCTATGGATGGACACATTAGATGAGGGAGAATGAATGCGATGCTACAACGGAGAGGAAAAACGGCTGTGATAACATCACCAGTCAGTCAAATCAATGTTTAGAATTAGTTTTATTCCCCCCCCCCAAAGATACATGTACATAAACAAATTAATGGCCTTGCATGACGTATACAATACTGTTCTTGACCCTCTATTACAGCTAACATAAGATTTGACTTTTTTTTTTTTCAAACATTCTTAAAGATATGTTTAAGATCTGACAGGAGTCAGTACACTGTATGGCTCATCCTGGAAAGCCTTAAAAACAATTTCCAACATCACAGATGAATGTAAACAAAAAAAACAAAAAAATAACTTCATTTCCTGGGAGAAGTCCAGAAATCTAATGAGCCGCACTGCAAAAGATAACATGTTCAACAAATAACTCAAGTTCGAAGTCTTGTGTGACTACAAGCTTCCTCGCATACACAGGAGTCCTACACACTTTATGTGTAGAAGAAGAAAGAATAAATAAAAACACTTTCTACATCCATTTCAGTTTTCTAACTGAAATAAAAAACATTCCCTGTAAATTTATGGCAAGTTTTTCTAATTTTTTTTTTTTTTTTTAATTATGAAACCTGCAAATACCAGAGACTGGCAGGAGGGTAGGAAGAACACAAGGAAGTGAAGACAGGAAGGAAAGACAAAGGGAAAGAATGCAAAAGAAGAACAAGGAAGAAAAGAAACAGGCCCAGAATGGTGTAAGGTAACAAGGAGTAAAAAACAAACAAACAAACAAAAAAAATAGAGCTAGAAGGGTTGAAGAAAATAATGTGAAAAACAAGGAAACAATGAAAGACAAGGTTAGGCTTAGCAAGAACAAATGAATGACAAGACAGCAAGGAAGGAAGAGTTCAATGACAAACAGTATGAGGGAGAGAAACAGGAAATAGAAGGAAAGGCAAGGAAGTGAAAAGGGAAGGACGCAAAAAAGAAAGGCGTAAGGGAGGTCAAAGGTCGGATATGGAGACACCAGGATGGATGGAGAAAAAGCTAGGTAGGAAACAAAAAGGACAGAAGGAATAAAGAATGGAAGGAAACTAGGAACGAAGGACACCATGAGGGACAGAAGGATAGACGGATGTTTGGATAAAGTTTTCTTTTTCCGTACTTGTTCTGACCAAATTCCAAAAAAAAAAAAAAAAAAAAAAAAAAAAAAGAAGACTGTGTGGAAACCCTGCTGATGCTGCCACTTGTTTTTGTACTCGTTTTAAAAAAAAAAGTAATAAATTCACAGGACAATACCAAATCTTAAAGCTTATATGCACCTACCTTGTTAAAAAAAAACAAACAATGCAGTTACAGCCAGGTGTGTCGGAGCACCAGTTTCTTTAGCAAAAAACGGTTTTTAAAGGGCTGGGAGTGACTGAACAGATGAGTACCTCAAGAGAGTTAGATCACCGAGAAAAAGGGAAAACACACACACACACAGGGTGTCTCAGCAGGTGTCGATGGCCCCGCCGACTTAGAGGGGACGGAGAGTCTTTAAAAATACTACATCTCTGAGTCAGCCGTGCTTGAGATGAGGAAAGTACGGTTAGGCCTTGAGTGCGGAGGCGCTCCCTTTTATAGCACCGTCCCCGCTGAGCACAGTGACTCAATCCATTGTGTCTGGGTACGGCGCCGTCAAAGCCGTTTGGCGTTTCCAATCTTGCTCTTCTTGTGCCGTGTTCATGGCTATGAGCTAAAAGGAATCGGCAACCTGTATAATCAACATGAGAACAGTGAAACAAAAGCAGAGCACGCCCCAGTTCTGTTTTTAGAGTCTTCAAATGGAACTTCGAGAGTCAAACTGCGGCGACGCCGTCAAACATATTTCCAAACGAAGCAGTCCTGGGGGAGAACGGAGTTTGCCAGTGTCCACAGCTTCCGGAAATACTCCATAAATATGTCCCTTTTGTGTGAGAAAATAAAACTATTGTCCTTTTTTCTTCTTACAGAAGCTGGTTGTCTTAAACCAGGGGTGTCCAAAGTCGGTCCTGGAGGGCTGGCATCCTTCATGTTTTAGTTCTCTCCCTGGTGGTAGTAACACTCTTTTCAGCTTGTCAATGTTCTCCTTAGGTCTCTAATGAGCCATCATTTGATCCAGGTGCGTTAAACCAGGGAGAGAACTAACACATGCAGGATGCCGGCCCTCCAGGACCGACTTTGGAGCCCCCTGTCTTAAACCGTCTCTTGATATTCAATCCCGATCAAACAGTAGCTGCGTCTCCATTGACCAAGTTATTGCGCAGTTTGATGTTTTGAAAATAAATTCGCTTAATGGAAGCATAGCAATTTTGTAAAAAAAAAAAAAAAAAGAAAAAAAGAAAAAGTTTTTCTATCAAAAGTTTTAGTGCTAGGATGACGGGTTATGTTTTTTGGCCGAATTGAAAATTGGTTTATTTTACAAAACTCAAATTTAAGCACATTTTCTGCATCATAAGTCACGTCATTGACAACCGGACATTGCAGACCACAAAGAAGAAGACAGCAGGAAGCAGTTGGAAGATCGTGACACGTTTCTAAATTACTTATGTTAATTAATTTACTCATGTGGCATTTTAATTGTTTCTTATTTAATAAAAACACCACAATTGTGAAATTGCAGAACATCGACAAAGTTTTGCGCGCATTGCTAACGGAAATGCAGCTAGGTGTGACCAGAGCAGGAAGCATGTTGTATGAGAACCAGTGTCCACAGCTTCCAGCATTGATGCCGTTTTATTTTACCGACACATCCTTCATATAAACATCATCCCTGAACAACACCTGAACCTGTTCATATGGATACAAACAGGAAACCATCATTTCAGTCTCAGAGTATTAAACGATCATTTACATTAAAATTACATTCAAATGACAGACTTTCAATGCCGTATTCAAATTCTGTGGTCAGTTTCTGAAGCATCAAGCCTTCTGATCGTCACAGACTCCCAATTTCTCCTAAAGAACCATTGGATACATATTTTTTTCCCCACCCGACCTCCTTATTGCAGTCTTTAGTTATAGTAGGAGCAGGTGTGATGTTAAGAGTAATATTACTAATATTTTAAAATGATGTGGAGTTGTTGTACAGGGTTAAAGATTTAAAACATCTAGCATTAGTGATTAGTTCAATAGAGTCTTCTCACTAGACAGCTTGAAAGCCCAAAATGTGTACCGTTCAGTCTTCCTGTTATCTGCTTCAAATAATGCTCTCTCTCATTCTCCTCCAGCCTGAATGAAGAACAGACTCGTCTCTAACTAAAACTGTCTCCTTTAAGACAGCTTCTGAAAACCTTGAGTGTTTTCATAGCTGATCAACCAAAGTCACAACATTTGTTGCCTTTTCATCGATTCGCTTTCACACTGCACCTTACCAAACCATCTAAACCTTTCAATAAGCTTTTTACTCCCTTGCCTGTGGTGTTGCTGCACCAAGAGCCTCTGAAACGATACAAAAATCTCTAAAGAACACACTGAGCGCGACTTCCTTCTTCACAAAATGTAAACAAAATAAAAGTGGTGTCAGATTGTAGCATTTGTAGGATTTCTCTTTTGTCTTTGGCAAAAGACCACGAGCCTTTTCTCCGCCTCGCGTGTTTGTTTTGGTTGTATTTTCCCAGATAGCCCTGCATTTTATTTTCTATTTTTGGAGCAGTCTCCTGTCCACTTAACATTCACATATGCATTTGAACCGCACCAGAGTTCACTCAAACCAAACTGAGATTGAGGTCTGTAAGAGGACCAGAGTTCGCTTTTCTGATCTACATCCAAGTTCGATTACGCGTCCACACCTCCCCAAACGAACTGGACTTTCTAAAAGAAACAAGTTGGAGTTTGATTAAAGAAGATTAAACTGGGCTGGTGTGAACTTTGTAACGACTTCCACTTTAAATAATAACGTTACAACAACCTGGTGAGCATGGTGCATTCACTGATTGGATTAAAGATCAGAATTTTTGAATTTCTGACTGCTCAATAACTAGACAGGGAAGATCAAGTTGACCATCAGTCAAGTGAATCACAACAGGTAAACACCGTCTGTATGGACCGGAACCGGAGTCCAGAGAGGCTGTTCAGGACAGTATTTGTACTTTTCCCTTATTAAAAACGCAGAGCAATAATTTAAAAAAAAAAGCTAACATGAAGGGGTGAAACACCTACATAACAAGAGCTCTATTTGAATCCATTTGTAAAATTCTCCTTTAAAAAAAAAAAAAAATTCACATAAGTTCAGTGTCAGTTTGCATTTACACAACTGTCTTCAACCTTTACTCACTATTAAATAAATCTAATATATATATATAAACTTCAATAAATAAGATCAGACTGCTCCGGCAGGCTCATCATTCAGTACGTCACGGGTGTTTTTTCTTCTCCTTCTCTTTGTTGTTGGAAGTGTTTTCCCAGCACTATGGCCTCCATCGGTTTTTATCCACTGAAGCTGCCGTCTCTGTGCTCCATGTGAGCAAAAGGTGGACAGACAGTTTCAGCAGAGGATACAGACAGACAGACGGACAGAGACGCACACAGAGCTTGTTTTGTTAGCTGGGAGTGGGGCGGTATGGGTTCTGTGAGGATACGGCAGAGCCTGCGCCTCCCTCTATCCGTTGGTGCCGTTCTTGCTGGGGGCGTTGGCGTTCACGGCCGTCCCGTCCGGCTGCTGGCCGTCTTTGCGTGGCGGCATCCTCTCGTTTATCCTGTCCAGGCCTCGGGCCTCTTCGAAGTTCCGAATCTTCCTCGTGGGAGAGAAACCTTGAATGGCTGGAGAACAGACGGGGGGAAGGGGGATAAAAATGGAACATGAAGAGAAGTTAGAAAGCTTTTAAGCGTGCCGTATCTTGTATGGAGAGGCTCAACTAAAAGTGGATCTCAGGAAAACAAAGGTTGAAACACGGTCTCTGTCTAGCACAGTACACAGGATCTGCGAACACAACACATGCATGGCTAAAAAAAAGAAAAAAAAGAAAAAAAAACTACTGGCGTTCAAACACCAGTTGGGACAAACCACGACAAAACACTCCACATATTGTAAACTTACGGTTGTGTCAAAAGATGGCCGAGGAAACCAGAGAACATGTGTAAATGGAAAGCAAACCAGAGAGGAAATCTTCAGACAAACTTTCCACATGTGAAGCTCTAAACTTAAGGAAATAAAAGCTCAACTAAGTCCTTCAAAATATCCTCAATAATATCTGTGATGGTGACCTATTTGTTCTGAGCTCATTCTTCAGACTAATAACTCCACAGTCTTAGCCAACTTCCTCAAATTGAGTTAACTAGCAAGACCGCTAAGGGTCAATTCTGGCCCCTGCACCATACATGGTACTCCAGTTAACATTAATTAATATTAAATAAATAAACAACAGATTTATTTAAGAAATATGTTCCAATAGTTTTCAATAATAGTCAGATAACATAAGGTACATTTCTATTGAAAATGTGGTGAAAGGTGAAAACAAATCGTCACTGGACGAAACACTAAATATATCAAAACACATTTTTTGAAGTAAAAGGAATCCCAATAAAGGAACCCAAGAGTTACAAAACAAATTAGGCAATAAAAAAATTTTGAGTGCATGTTTATATTGATTTTAAAACTGGGGTCAAAACCGAACCCAAACACCAGTTATAGGATCAGCTAACTCTACAGGAAGGCTAACTCAAGCTACGTGGCTAAGCAGTTTGAAACAGGAAGCTGCATCTCAGTGCTGAAGTGTAGCTTTAGATTATGACCCCAGTGTGTTCTGATTCTACACAGAGCCATCCTAACAATGTGTGCAGCTGACTTTGGTTTGGTTTGTAATGTGAAGCATCCCAGAATTGTGAAGCAATTCCGTTCTGAATGGATTTGATCAAAGTGTTTCTCATGCAATGGCCGTCACTACGGAGCTAATGAGGCGGTCGGCGTAGCAACAGCCAAATGGTGTAACGGGATTAGTTTCTGAAAATATCCCAGGCAGGGATGTCCCTGATCTTATCTTAGCCCCGTCTAAGCA
Source organism: Poecilia latipinna (assembly GCF_001443285.1). Lineage (NCBI taxonomy): Eukaryota > Metazoa > Chordata > Actinopteri > Cyprinodontiformes > Poeciliidae > Poecilia > Poecilia latipinna. The sequence goes on along the minus strand of NW_015114413.1, from coordinate 57,674 downwards.
GGCTTTTCTCTGTGCGGGGAGCCAAACTTGACCAGAAAACACTTTACTCAAACAGCAAGAGACTCCTCAGCAACAAGGGGACAGGCAGGTCCCAAACTTCAATCTACAAACACCTTTAGTTGTGTGGAGAACCAGAAATTCCTTCAGCTCCACAGTTTGCCCCAGAAAACTAGCTAAGCCCAGTCGTACGGGCTTAGCTAGTCCACCAGCTATCCCCCTGTTTTTTTTTTTTTTGTTTTTTTTTTAAAGTTAAGAATTAACAGAAAAATTTGAAAATAAAACATAAACAACAAAGAAAATATGGCATTTCTGTAGCTTTTGCATGTAGAATCGGATGCCATTATCTTTTCGTAAATGACTGTTTCGTTATATGTAAACCTGGCTTAACCTGTCTTTGCTGTCACTGTTACTAGTGTATTAAAATAAACAAACAAACAATGTTTAGCCTGGTGGTGAGGGTCAAGTGAAGCCTGGGAGCCCGCCAGGCTTATAATATACTGGGAGAAACCCTGAGCTCCGTTGGTGAAAATATTTAGAGATGCACCAATCGAGCCGAGAAAACCAGAGATTAATTGCCTATCGTTCCCCATGATTATATATGATCATCTGTGATTTTATTTCCATTGACAAAAATGCATCAAAACTAGAAAAGATTGAAACCTAGAAATTAGTCAACTATCAGCATGTACTACTTGTTTGGATCAGAAAAATCAGGTGGATATAGAATACTTCAAAGGGGCAGTAGGAATGTACTTTCCAACCACACATTTTGCCATTTTGTAGCAAAATCAAGTAACTGTGTTCCTCTCAGCTATTATAAAAAATGCTGAATATGTCAAACATGACTTAAAATAAATTTGGCTTTGCAATTGGACACCTTAAAATTGGAGCTCTGTCACTTTAAGAAGCTCCTGCTCTTTCAGAGACTCAGGAAGTCATTATGACATTTTTCTGTTAAGCTGTTTACAAACGTTTTTCAGAGCACTGAACTGAAAAACACTCCCAACAAAATGAAACTTATTTTGTAGATACATAATTTGATGAAAATGTGATTAGTTAATTATAGACTCAACTGAATCGTTTAATGGAGTCTCACTACTAGTTTTATCAGACCATCTTGACATTGTTTTCAAATGCTGGAATTTACTAGTCTTTTCACACCATGGTCTGGGTTATTTAACAGTGGAGGGGCTATATTCAGTAAAGTATTTCTTACAGCAACATGATACCTAGTAATTATATTACAAAAAAAGAGACACAACAAACAAGATAGAAAAGTCCACATTTCGGGGTTGTTTCTATCTTTAAAGGGTGGAAACCACAAACACAAGACACAGACAAGGAATGCGAGTCACACTGCATACCTTTTGCTTTAGCTGCTTCAATGGTAGCTTTGTTATTGGGAGTTTGGGAAGGAGAAAAAAAATTGAGTCATCAAAAGTGGGCTAAAAACAATACATTCAACAGCAAAATCAAATATCAAGCCTTTCTGAGACGACGAGGAGGGACAAGAGAGCAACGCGAGTCGTCTTCAAAACCTCTGAATAAAAAGGGTGAGAGGTCAGACTGAAGACAACTGGGACAGTGTTGGTGTTAAAGGGTCAAGAGGACTTATGTGAGGAGAGCTGAGGGGGGATTTACCTCAGCTCTAATAGTCGGACTGGGAGATGTGCCACGATGACCAAGCAGGGCGACGCAGCAGGGCGCTCGTACGTTAGCTCCTGTACAACAAATCTAATCAGATTTTTATTTTTTTTTTATTCTTCATGTTTTACTGAAAAAAATAAAAATAAAAATTGGAAAGAGACTGTGCAACCAGATGAGGCATGACTGAATAAAAAGTTGTTCCCAAAACTACTGTACAGCTGAGGTCACACAGCAGGTCTTGATGCTCAAGTCATTAAACTCCATCGCAATGAGACTTCTGTGTGAAAGGTTTATGACACCAGTAAAAATGAACAATATTAAAGTTATTCAGCAATATGGAGCTGATGGTATCATCACCAGATCGTAGCAAGATGAAGGAAGCTAATAGAAAGAAATCATAATTAATAGCAATAACTTTTTGTTGACTGCAGCTTCTGTAGTGAAGTCTGTCTGGATGTGCAGTCTGAGCGAGGAGTGGTGGGATAGCGGCGTGTCAATGGCTTCAGTGATGCAGACATCTTTCATAAGTTCATAATTATAATTTTCAGTCATTCTTTAGATCTAACTTCTTCTGATTCAGAATTATGTCACATGTCTGTGACTTAAAAACTGGATAAAATGTGATGTGGCCATTCAGACTGCAGATGCTTGTAGCTGGTGGCGCTTGCCTGCTGTCTGAACCTTATTTATTCCAAAGTCTGCTTTTCTTTGGCTAACAATAGCTACGTTTCCATTAATCATAAAATTGTGCAGATTTAAATTATTAAAATAAATGTGTTTGATGGAAACATGGGAATTTAGAAAAAAACATTTTTGATAAAAAGTTTTGCATCAGAATGAGGTTTTAGGATTTCTGTTTCAATACTGTTTCCAGTCGTATTGAAACAGACGTATTTTGTAAAACTGCAATAGAAACGCTTTTTGACATGACACGAGTCACATGATCAACAGCTGGATGTTTCTACTGGCAAAAACCAAGAAGATGACAGGAAGTAGATGGAGGGCGATTGTTTGTCTTCATTTTTTTTCAGACTATCTGCAGCTGGCTCCCCCTGAGCTCTCACTGCATCACAGGTCATAAAATTGTACGTCATCCTACTGTGTAGAATCCATAACTATTCTGTAAAATCACCAACTACATTTACATAGATGCTCACAAGTAGGGGGGCTTGTTGCTCCAAAGCCTGAATAAGATGCCAAAGTCTCCTCTGATTGGCTGATAGATGAGTGTTAGAATCATGGTTGAATAATGACTATATATCATCTAAATGTTTAACATCTGTTGCTGCCATGATTTCTAATGAGTTATCACTTGAACAAGTTTAGGGAAATTGTGTTTTTTCGACAACAGAATATTAAATACTTGGGTACATTTGTAATGGAAACGCTGCTAGTGACTCCTTCTATTCAACTGGTCTTACTAAATGCACATTCTTAGCAGATTTAACATTTAACATGTATTTTTTGTTTTAAATGTGGCATTAACTGTGGTTTAAGCTGGATACAGGCTCCTTCACTGAAAGTCAGAGATCAGTAAAGAAATTCTCCCTAGTTTTTCACTTAAGTGCACCAAGCTAGTATAAACTAAACATTTGAAACAAGAACCTGAGCATTAAGAGAAAACTGACAATAAATCCTGATGCTGAAGTGTCCTGGCTGATCTGAAAGCCGTGGTGAGCCGAGCTGGCACGGACTGTGGCATTCTGTAAAAGGTCACATGTGGTTTCTGCTTCGATCGCTCGGCAGCTTCTGTAAGTCTCCAACATGGCCGATCGTGGCTCCCAGCATGTCCTCTGGCGGCCCGCACCAGGCGCTGGCCTTTAGATCAAAGGGTCAGGAGCCACTTCCAGGCGACAGGCTGACCGGCCTACACACGCACACCTCCAAAAAACCCTCCGCTGCATGGGGCTTGAAACAAAGTTTAGCCAGTGCTTCCTGTCATTGATCTGGAGCCGTTCAAAGAGGCGAGTGAGGGAAGGAAGCTGGCCTTCAACAAACAGCACGTCAAAATAAAACCCTTTATTTTCCATTTTAGCTTCTTTTGCAAACGGGTTGATCTGGTGTAACTGAAAATCATACCTTTCCCGCCTTTAAGTCCAACTGGGATGGAAAACATTAAGGTGTTAGCAGCACCAGTACGGTTGGTAGAAAAACATTCTGAAGTAATTTTAAAGCAGGTCTGGAATTAACATCATCAGAAAGTTTGCCAAGTATTTACGCCTCTTTAGGTTTTTCCACCTTCAATCATTTTACAAACACAAACTGATGAAGAATAATTAAATGGCAGTTTGGTTCAAGTCTAGACTTTGACTGGATCATCCAAAAACATGGATATACTTTCTGAACCTCCTGGTTGTTTGTTTAAATAATTCTCTCCTTGCTGGTCTACAGGTTCAGCTGGACGGCCATGTTTTCTGCCTCAGTCCCATTCGTTTTCCATCTCTAATTAGATCAGAGGTCTGCAACTCCAAAGAGCCATTTTTGCCTTCAGTTCAGCTCAATAAAACTCCCTTATAGCTGCAAATGTTAAATGAAAGTTACGCATAAAATCACTTTTCATTTCTGATAAATATTGACTATGTAAAATGTGTTATTTTTGAAAAGCCACAAGTTTAAAGTTGAGTTTAAATATGTTTAAAGTCGACAAGAAATTTGAAAATATCACTAAGAAATGATGCGTTATTGGAAGACTTTGACAATACCTACGCACCAACTATAAAGTCTTAAAAAAGGCAAATATAAAAAAACTAAAATAAATAAACAAGCCATACTTAGCCTGATGCAGGCACAAGTAAAGACTGTTGGCCCGTCTGCCATATGATACACTGGGGAAAACCTTGATCTATATTTTTAAACATTACTTAGTTTTTGAAGGGAGCCAAACCCAAATACACACAACATTTAGAATGTCATTTCCAATTCTTAATCACGCACTCAAATGCTTTTCTCTATCACGTAAAATGACATTAAAATGCATGAAAGTGACAGGATGAGGAAGAGCAAAGTTCTTCTGCACTCAGCAGTATAAAGAACACTGATCCTTTTGGTAGGAATACTACTCACATTTTGGTATTTACACTTATTTACTAAGTGACACTGCGAGTCGCTGCCAAGAAATATTCTGCCACATCTAACGACATTTGCTATATTAGTACAGATTACATAAACAATATCACAGCCTGAGCTGTGCTGAAGTGGGCTTTGTTAAATCTGGACAAACGCAGACTTTTCCACTTTCCACTATTTTTTTTTTGGCTAACAAGGTTTAAAAAGTATTCACCCTCTTGGATGTTTAACATTTTTTTTACTGACATCACAAATTAAACATGATCAACAGAATCTGCCTTTTTGACAAAAAACAAAAAAAACAAAAAACACAACAGTTAACGACAAAGTGTAAACTGATTTCACAGGTTTTCATCCAAGGAAGTGAAAACTTTTTACAGGTACTTGATATGACATTTACCAATCTACCTTGAAGGGTATGTTTCTGTAGCCCAGCAGCTAGCTAGACTGAGTTAGAGTGAACTTACCGTTCTGTAAAGTCTGCTTCCCCCCTGACAGCACTCCCATTGGAAGAGTTCCAGTAGGGGTGAGGCCTTTCAGCGTTAGCACACTCTCACTCTCCTCCCTAAAACAAAGCAAACAGACACAAAAAGGTCACTTTACGGCAAAGAAGGATGCAGAAAGACAGCAAAGACAGCAGACAGTCCCGAGGTCAAAAGGTTAATCATCAGGGGTAACTGAACCCCTGCACCTCCTCGTAGGAAAGTTGCATTGCAGTGAAACCAAAAATGCTAACGTGTGTCCAGGTTAACTTGTGTCAATTTTAGCAGCTGAAGCACTGTTTCACTTGTGTCATCACAAGGATTTTGATTTACATTTCTGCTTAGCGCACCTAACCTTTTAGCTAGCACTGCCACTGTCTACAGTGTATTTTAAATAAACCACAGGACTGATTATGATCCACATCTAGATGTAGCAGTGTAAAATTTCAAACAAACAAAAGTAAAGCACTGATCAGAGAACCAGACCTGAGAACTGAGAAAACCCGCGCCATTTTCCCCACGGCACGAATCTTGTTCCGGATCACCTCCTTGCGCATCGCCGATGTGCCACCTGGGAACAGTACAGACGGTGCAACGGTTATTTACTTCCCCCTCTAGAGATATTCTGCTTGCACCAATTTGTGAGATGAAAACACAGGATAAAGAGATCAGCGGTCTAAGAGCTACAGAAGAGCTTTCAAAGATGTCAGGTAAGGTTGTACCAAGTTTTGTTTTTAATTTAATCACAGTTTCTGTTGTTTTTTTTTTTTTTACCTCATCTGGTTCTGATAAATGGTCATTATCAAGGAGAAATGGTATTCAGAATGGGAATCCTGAAAGGTTTTCCAATAAAACCATCAACTCGGCGCTGACACTTCAAATTTAACTTTAAAAGGGTCAAAAATGATTTGGCATTAATGACAGAATGACCATGTCAGCAGCGCTACCAACAGCTAAAAGTCTGACAGAACCCAAATAAGGGTTTAATAAGTTGTGACGACACCTAAACAGCTTCATTTGGGCAAATTTACTGAAGGTTAACAACTGAAATATTACCAGTTTGTTTCCATTCAGGCCAATAGGGAACAAAATGGACATATTTAGAGGAAATCGACTGTTCTGCTAAAAGTGATTTTATCATTAGGTTACCTTCATACAGGTCGTCTCCTTCTGACATGAGCTCATCATCAGAGCAAATGTTTAATACATTCACCAGCATCTCGGTCACTGCATGAGAGAAAAGGCAAATTCAGACTTAAATGATTAAAGTTCAATTTTTCAACTATAAAATTATTATTTTTTTAAATCAACGATGAAGGGGTTAAGCTGGAATATTTTCAGGCACATCAGTGTCAATGTCCAAAAAGTAATAAAAACTGAAATGAATGTTTCAATGTAAAAACTTTTAAACACTTAGTTTTTCACATTTACATGCATTTCTGTGTGTGGTGCTGTGGGATTACAATGTTAACCTCTCTAAAGTTGGGTCAGTGAAAACAGACATATAATGTTTGAACTTTTCCTTCAACAAATGTAAACAAAAATAAAGTTCTCTCCATGTGTCTACTAAAAAGAAAAATATATTTCGTTGAAATTTGCCTCCTCATTTACAAACTCACCTTTCTCTCCAACAAAAGGCAAACTCCACGTGAAGACGTCCATGAAGTTGGGCAACCAGTAGGGATGGGGGGAGCAGTTGAACTGTCGGATGTTCATCACATTGTTCTCATATTTTAATACAGCAGCTAAGATGAACATAAAATATAGGAGGAGTCAATGCAATCAATGACTGGAAATGAAGAAAAAAAAACAAAAAAACAACAATAAACACAACAGGAAAAAGACAAAACAAACAAAAAAAGGTTGAAACCTTTGTTGTTGTAGACATCTAAATAATTTGGAGCTGAAAAGATTGTGATTAATGACGGGAAGCCCGTGGTCTGGCTTTTTCTGTACATCCTGTACCTATTGGGGAAAAAACAACAAAGTCAGATCCTCAGCTTGCCAAGCCAGAACATTTCACATACTGCTGTAATCTTTTCACAAAAACAACACAATGTTTTAATGGGATTTTATGTGATAAGATAATAATAAATAAAGGTAGTGCATGTTTTCTGTTTTATTGCAAAACTTAGAAAGAAAAAAAACAGCTTCTCTTTAAAAAATGACAAATGTCTTGAGATATTTATCAAAAACGGTGAAGTTTTTTTTTTTTTTTTTTTTTAAAGGTCACGTAACATTTGTGGCTCTAAACATACAGTGTTGGTGCGATGTTAGTGGATTGTAAAGGCTGCAGACCTCTGCTGCAGAGTCTAAAACTGGGCTGTTTATGTTGATTAAGTCTCCTATACACAAATCTCCTCCCACCACAAGAGTAGAGCCTGGCATGTGAAATCAGACCAAACAGGCATCAGTGTCAGACTACTCCACACAGGTTATGATGTAAAAGCCACAGAAAGCTATTCTAAACTGTGTGGAAATGTGTAGGTAGAATGGATTTTTCATGAACCGCAAACATACAAACTCCAGGAGCTTTCTCCTGGAGGGGGAGGGGTTCCTTCAATCCGTTAAAACTCCCTATTTAGCACCGTCTGATCAGCACAACTATAGTAGCTATTGCTGCAGCGTATCTGCTCAATTACATCAATTTAACAAGGAAGACATCAAAGGCATTACGTTTCCAACTGCCTTAGAATTTTTGAATTGAAAAGTATTCCAGAAAAGAACCACACCACAGATAGTATGGAAGTAAATATGTGCCCTCAGAATTTGAATAAAAAAATGCATCTGAAACTTGAATGTTGTATATTTGCGCTTACTTTTTCAATAAAAAAAATTCAGCATTCTGGGTGTTGAAGCCTGACAACAATTGCTAATGTCTGTGACCTGGAGTAACCCTGCCATTTTTGAACAGCGAATTTTTAGACGCTGAATTTGAGACAGTGAATTTGAGCAAGTTGAATTTTTAGGGCACTGAAAATATTGCATTTGAATTTTTAAAAGTTGAAGTTTTTTATATGCTGAATTTTTTTAACACTGAAAAAATATATATATTGAAAATTTCATCACTTTGAAATAGTAATGTGAATTTTTTTAACAAATGAAAATTGCAAACATGTACAAATAATGACACTGAATTTTTTTTTTTTAAATTGAAAAAGGAAGCGCAAATATACAACATTCAAGTTTCAGATGCATTTTTTATTCAAATTCTGATGGCTCATATTTACTTCCATAACATAATCTTCCCCAAAGACAAAACTAACTCGGACGGGGAAGTTTGTTCTGAGGGACAGAGTTGAATTTGAAACCACAGATGTTGATTTATTTAAAAAAATAAAAAAAAATCACCAGGTGGTGCGTTTTTTGACGAACTGAAAATGACCCCGGATGGGGAAGTCTGCCATCATGATGAAAGCTCAGTCTTTGGGAACTATTTTTTCACTGTCCCCTCCCCACAAAAACAAATTGACCCGGACGGGGAAGTTATGTCTGAGGAAGAGCCAACGTCCTCAAAGTTATTTCTGAGTGGGTTGTCAGCTGCTGCTGACCTGTCAGCCTTCGCTGTAATTTCAACGTGAGTGGTACATTAAATATGTCTTCTGAAATGTTGAATGACAAACTTTTGCTGCCCAAAAGAAGAAATTATATGGGATAAATGTTTTCTATTGATGTTTGGTCTGTGTTTAATATGCTTTTCTTGGGTTGTTATTAACTTTGGTGGCATTGCTGGGTTGCAGACATGTGAATTTTGTAAACTTTTAACATCCAGAAAATGATAAATCATGCAAAAGAAAATTATTGAAATCTTTTTCAATTTATTATGTGATTAACTGATTTATTGTGACAGGCCTGCTTACTACAAGAATTCAGTAGTTAAAATGTATTAAAAAAGTTTGATGATAACATTATTTTCCCTCCCCGTCTCCATGGAGACGATGAAAGCAGAAGTCTGCACCTCCTTTCAGCTAAATTTGTCCATCCATTATCAGTGTATGGAATGTAACCTATTTTAAATAAGAGCTGCAACAATTAGTTTGGTAATTGAGTATTCTAATGAATTATTCTGATGATTGAGTAATTTGATTGAAAAATAAAAACGGAGTATTCTACAGATTTTTCTTTTAATTTTTAATTAATAAATTAATTAATTATTAAAATGCCTTTTAAAGTTTTGACTTGCAAACAAGTTTGAAGACCTCTTAAATGTTCTTTCATCTTACAATTAATGCAGCACTTTGCACTGCTCTACCAAATATAAATCCCTTGTAACACTCTGAAGCTCGAGGTTAACTTGTGACAAAAGGTGAAACTGTGTGAGCGCTTTTCAGAGGCGCAGCATAGTACTCACCCTGCATCCTGCGCTTCATGGGCTCTTATTACTGAGAGCAAGTTATTATTTACCAAAAAGTCACAAACTGCTGCGTAGCTGCAAAGGAAGAAAAAAGAGGAAAATAATGTTATAACATTAAAAAAAAAAAAAAAAAAGGTCAAAGCTTTTCATGAATTTAAAAGCATTACAGGAAACAACATAAGACCGCTTGAGACCAATTACCTGACTGACTCTTTGTAGCTGCTAGCTGGAAAACATCTGTATCTCTTGATTATTATATTATAAAAAGAACATAAACTGTTACTTTAGAGCTTCCGATAAAACATAAACATATTTTATTCACTATATTTTTTTTTTTTGTTCAAACTGGTGATTTATATCTCTGAAAGGGGCCGGTTATGTTTTCACCTAGAAAATGCCATAACTCCAGTCTGTGGCTGACTATAACTGACCCATTTTCACCAAATATACAGAACAAAGTGCATCTGTTGACCTATTTGTGAAGCCCTATTTGTGTGCGTACTTCATCTGGACCCAACCTTCTTAATAGGGGTGTGCAAAAAAAAAAAAAAAAAAAATTCATTCACATAAGAATTGTATGGAGCTCATAGAGGGACATTGAAGGAAAAAATGGATTGTAGTGAGCACTAGATACCTTCTTGTGCTGGAGAAGGTTTATTTTTTTTCTTCAATGTCCCATAGAATCACAATTCTCACTTATTAATGTCCCAAAATTGATTTTAAAACATAAAGAAATTAAACAAATTTGCCATTTGTTGGCCCCATTTTGTAGCTATATGGGAGCTGCTGATGTCGCCACGTAGACAGTACTGGAACGTACGCATTGCGCTGAAAGCGCCACAATGAACAGGAAGCTACAAAAAAGAGAAAGAGGGATTCATCCGGACTCGTCTTCGTTGAAGGCAAACATTTTGATTCATTTTGTCTTTTTACAGAATCTCCAGAAAGACTGAGCTAGATATGAGATTTACCTTGTGGAAGACTCACAAAATGAACATTGAGCACTTTGAGAACACTGCAAATGCTACAGCTGACCTGAGCTACACCATATTCTCAGTAGTGGGATGGAATGAAGCATCCCGTTGCTGTATTTCAGTACATTTTTCATGTATCTGTACTTTCCTTAAGATTTACATTTAATCGTGGGTACTTTCGACTTTTACTCCACTACATTTTACAGTAAGTATCTGTACTTTCTACTTCACTACATTTCTATAATGTGTTGCGTTACATCCAAGTCCAATCGCGCTTTGATTTGTTCGTTACTTTGAAAGTAATCACTGTCCACTGAACCGCTGCAAAGCCCCAGGATTTGTCGGACATCCAAGGAGTTTTAGTCAGGCTCTCCCTGTCCTTCCCAGATGATCCATCCCACTGTGTCTTTTTTAATGTCAAGGTAATATTTGCTGTGAATGACGTCAAGTTTCGCAACATGGAGACTAATAAGGACAGCGCAATAAACGTGAAAACAACCATGAACAAACGTGCCCATAAATTTGTACAACTAAACGTACAACTATCTATTGATATAGGCCTTCCACTATCCGATTTTTGTATCCGCTGTCAACGTGAATGTGGAGCGTTTATCCAACGGGAGACCATTTCAGTACATATTTTTGGTTCTTCTCTAAATAACTACATAGATTGTCAAAAGGCTAAAACCCATACTGTCTGTTCGTGACACTTCATTAAAGAAAAACTGAGCATGCAGGGAGTCATTCTATCCAAGCGTGGATTAATATTTAAAACTTGATAAATGTGAACAAGATATCTTAATGTCTCCATTTGTCATTCTGCCTTCCAAAGCAGACAGGGCTACATCATGAGGATACTTCACACTGCAATAGATTAAAGCAAATATCTTTATGAATAATCATTTTAAATCGAAAATCGATTTTGAATCAAATCGTGACACAACAAAAAATGTGTAGCTTCTTTTTAATCATTAAAAGCAGTCTTCAGAAAGCACCTTTTGAAAGTTGATCAAGAAATGTATCTATTACAGCTTACACCTGGTCTTTCACTAGGTTTTATTTCTTAGGAAAAAAGGGAAAGTTTATTTCACATAAAAGCAGTTTATTGTGCAGGGAACGGACCAAAATACCTGAAAAAGTATGAGCAGCCTCGGACAGAGTTGTGATTGAAGTGTTCGGCTGTCTTTTCGCTGCCGTAGTCCTCACCGGGGTCGGCCCAGATCAGGTCACACATCGGCCCAAACGCCGGCGGCTCTTTAAATCTATCTAACTGTTGAACACACACATGGATAGACTTGATATACTGGTGGGACTTGGACTGATTAACGATGGACACTAGACCACTGACTTTTCTTATGTCGTCTAAGCAGTTGATTTCTGGCGAGAGTCCCCCGTGAACACACAGGAACTGCTGGTTGAGCAGGGCAGCGAGTGGCAGGCAGTCGAAGGCTTCCATGCAGGCATCATATACCCGCTCAGAGTATTTGATTTTACCTGCCAATTAGAAACACAACGACAAATCACAGATTATCGATTAGGTCAGGAGGAAGTCGGACTTTTAGGAAGCAGCAGAGCCACAGCATTGCGATGTACATGATTAACACTGGAAGTGAAAAAAAAAAACTGAGTTTGGAAGTCTCATTTAGTAACTGATTGTATAACTTCAGGTAAACAGACTGACCACTGCTTTAAATTTAGCCATTTTATAATTTAAATTAGGGTTGAAACGATCCCTTGAGTGATTAGAGTACCTTGATTATTATAATTCCTCGAGGAAAATTTATCTGCCTTGAAGCTTCTTTAAGTTATATTTTATCATTTAATGCACCGTGTTCCGGCCGGGTTTAGACTTGCGCTGTGCAGCACTTTCGCTTCTTCCTGCGTGTCAGATGTCTGTAGCGTTTCTCAAAATGGCAGCTTTTCATGTGCTATTAAAGAAGACTGTCTCTTTAACCCCTGGTGTCCAAATTAAATTTTTTGCACTCAGATTAATTTATCATGCAATTAATTGCTTATTGTGACAGACTTACACATCAGCTTTAAGTACATGCAGACAAAACACACACATTCACACACACACAGCTGCTGCAGATTGAACTCAATAGGTGTGTAGCTCTATTGGAAAACATCAGCGTCAGGTTTCGCTGCTTTTCATTCTCCAGCTACATGAAAAGGAAAGTTGCCTCTTCCTCTGGGACGCTCATGCTGATAATCTGTCAAAACTTCAAAAAAGTTTATTTAGTCTTTATTTAACCAGGTGTGTTGCTTCGGAACAAATTATCAGCTTCAACAACGACCCGATCAGAAGAAAATGAAAATATCACACAGCAGAAAAACAGAATTCAAACATGCTAGTCCTAGTTAAAGCTTGTTAGCTGATAGGTCACCGGGTGCCACACCTGTTTGCCCGGACTGTCTGAAATCAGACTGATTAGCTACTATCAAGTGGTACAAAGTGTGTAAGAGCACACTAGATTGCCTAGCCTTGACATGGAGGAAAGTGGTGCACTTACATTCCTGTTTGAAGGTGAAGTACTCGGTGAGGTGCCGGCACTCGTGGTTCCCACGCAGGAGGAAGAGCGTAGTGGGGTGGTTGATCTTAAGCGACCAGAGGTAGAGAACGCACTGCAGAGAGACGACAGCAGAGAGACATGATGGGAAAGTGGAACAAGTGGATTTTGGGCGTCGAGTTCATTATTATGCTCTGAAGACTAAATACTCAAGACATAGTCTTTTATTTGTCAGGCCCCAGTGGTGAACAAAAATAAGTTTTACAATTTCTGCCACCAATAGCTGCGATTCTGCTTACCACAGAGTTGAGGAAATTGAAAATAAATGTGTTCAATGGAAACGTTTTCGAACAAGCCGACGTTTTTCGATTAAAAAAAACTTGCGCTAGGATGAGGTGGTTTTTCAGTCATGCCACAACAGATGCAAAACTGCATAGAAAACACTTTTTTTGGATCACACAAGTCACGTGATCTACAGCCGGATGTTACTACTGGCAGAAACGACAAAGAAGGTGACGATGATTAGTTTGTTTCTGGTTTTCTTTGGGCCGATGTGTCCAAAAAGCTGGATCCACCAGAACTCTCACAGCATTGCACAGTTCAGAAAAAGTAGTGTCATTCCAACGTGTTGTAACTATAATATCCCCAAAATGTCACAAATGTAATCGCCACCAACTATAAGGAGTGTGTCGCTCCAATGCCTGAATAAGACTTCGGTGTCTCCTCTGATTGGCTGATGATGAGCAATGAATTATGAACATATCTCATGCAAGTGTTTACGTCCGCCACTGCCATGGTTTTTAATGACTTGTCGTGTAAACAAGCTTATTCACATGTAATTTTTAATTTCATTTATTAGTCAATGGAGACACTGCAAATGCGAAATTGTGTTATTTTACAAAATAGCAAGAAAGATCTGTGTACATTGGTAATATGAATGCATCAACTGCCCTTAATATTTTGCCACTACTACAGCATTTTGTCCTCTACTATAACATTTCACAAGGTTGAGCACAGAAATGGTTCTTCGACCATTCAATCTTGGCCAACCAGAGTCCTGGGTCCTTCTTTATCTTTGCTTCTCTTCAGCTCAGCTTATGGGTTTTCTACAGGAATTAGGTCTGGGGACACAGAAGACAGTTTATTTTGAAAATCTCCCCATACTTCAAAAAGTTCCCGGAGCTCGTCGGAAGAAACACAAGCCTACAGTCGTTCTTTTGAGAAAAATAAAGTATGAAAAATATCTATTCAATTTATTTTAAAAGGGTGACTGTTACTGCCATAAATAGCCCTAACTGTATGTTGTTTATAGAAATACACAATTATTTTATTTGTATTCAAATTAATTGCAGGGATGTAATTAATTAATTGCAAATAATCATATTTTAATTAAAAAAAACTGCATACAAAAGTAAGCAACATGTTCAATTCAAAAAACATTTTTGCTGCTACATTATAGAACAAACATGCATGAGCTCCCAATTAAAAAAAGAAAGAAAGAGCAGAGCAACATTTACAATCCAAATGAGGCAGCTTTCTACTCCGAGCTCAGACAAGGCGCTGTTCAGTAGCTGCCACTTGTCACTCTCAGCCCACTCCTTTAACATGCACACCAACCAGAGCCTGCTATTAAAGTCGCTGGAACAAGATGCCAAGGAAACAAGAGCCAGCAGGTGTGGACTCACGTAACTGACGATGCTCATAAAAAGGAGAGAGGGGCCGGGGGGAGGGGGGCAGGGTACAACAAGCTTTTCTTTTCATGTCCGTCATAAGGAAGAGAATCGGGAGGGAAAGTTTCTGGAAACGCGTTAAGGGGGCTGTGGGCGTGGAGGCATGTGCTTTAATGTGAGATTCTCTGTGTGTGATGCACATCAGCATTATGTGCAGAGGCAGAGCTAAAGGGAACAGACAAATTCTCAGAGGTTAAAGGGGAATTTCCTCAGTTAAGATAAGAAGAAGGAGATGAAAAAAAAAAAACAAAGCTCTAACATACTCTGAATATTAGACTTTTGGAAAACTGATGGCCTTCAGCGACAATGCAATGCTCGACGAGGCAACACTGACTCCTTGTTACCAAGGTAACTGTCCTGTAATGCTTCCCACTATATCCATCTTATTAGTGTTCATGTGATAGTGAAGAATACAGGCTTACAGTAAGAAGTTCCCACCCTTCCTCTATGTGGCGACCTCTCTCCTCTCCCTCAGCAGATATCAATGTTACTGCAACGAGTCCCTAATTAGAAGTCAGCTGACCTCGTCTGATGGCAGCATTATGCTGCTAAATGTAGACCCAAGCAACCCTGATCATAATGCCAAGGCAACAAGCTTGCACAGTGGGCCAGTGATGACCTTATCACTGGTAAATGTGACCATAGAGCATATTACTTTTTTCCAATCCCATTTCTAAAATGTTCAAGGCAGTCCTCATTGCTAGCTTTAGAAAAACAAAGTTTTTGTAAACAGCAAAAACTAAATCTACATTACAGAAAAATTAGACACTGCCTTATTTGAATTTCAATATCAATGTCTTCTTTAACATAATGCTTAGAGTCTATTCATATTAAAGAGCTTAAGCAATTAATTGGATTAATTGTGATTAATCGTGATGACTTGATTATTAAAATAACTAATTTAGTAATCCATTAATCGTTAACTGAAGTGTACAGATTTAAAAAATTCCATTTGCTGAAGAGCAGTAATTTTGCCAAAATTGTACAAAAATATATAAATTTTGCATTTAGATTGTGTGTTTTTTTTGTTTTTTTTTTAAAGCACCTTTGTGTGTAAACGCGTCCTAGCCAAATCTCTGCAAGTGGCAGATTTAGCTTCACCTGGTTGAAATTATGGAACAAAATCTCTTACTAAGCACATTTTGCATCCAATTATTAATCAGTTATTCAAGGAGTAATGAACAGATCAGCCCTTCAAAGTACTGATGTAAAGTCAAGCAGAAACAGATGAGTTTTCCATATGATAGAAGTTTGTTTTACTTTCAGATGCATCCTTTGCAACAAATGATGAAGCGTTCACTAAAGGAATACAGACAGAAGTTTCAACCAAGGTAATGGAAGGAGGACAGCCAATAGAACAGTGAGATTGACCAAGAATCCATTTAAATTTCATGGAATTTGGCAGACAAAAACTGCTTTGATTTAAATTATAAATTATAAATAAATTATATCAAGCACACATCTGTTACCTTGAAGGTTCAGAAAAACTTATGTAGGGTCGGATGTGCTGTGACCCCTGATGAATTGTAATGTGATTCTTGCTTACCTCGATACTGAAGTAACCTCGATCCACATAGTCGCCGAGGAACAGGTACCGCGTGTTACTGGGAGAGCCTCCAACTTCAAACAACTTCATAAGGTCAAAGAACTGTCCGTGGACATCGCCGCACACTGGGAAGACAGAGCAGGCCTTCAGAACATGCTAAAAAGCTTTTTCTTTTTAACTGTCTGGCAGTGAAGCAATCTGAATTGTTGTCTGAGGGTCAAGGAAAAGCCCAACAGATTATCTTTCACAAGTGAAGCATTACGACTTTCACCGTAATGCTTTACCTGGTATATATATATATATTTTAGAAACTTTAAAAAACTTTTTTTCCCTTTAAAAATATGCATTATGTTGCTTTTTATATATGCAAAACTCAAATTTCTTTTTAAAACCTGCCTACTTTTTATAGATGTAAGCACATTTATTCAACACAATTTGGTGCGACATGTAGGTTTTTAAATGTGCCATTACCAATATATTACTTAAAACTGGTCTCAAAACAACATTATCATTTATCGCAAAAACTTCTGGAACAATATATCGTCCAGTAAAAGTTATCATGACAGGCTCACTGCTAAATAAGCTTCACTAATAATGATGTATTCCATATGCACAATTTCACAAATTATAATTGGAGCACCGATAAATTAGCTTCGCCAATGCTTTCCAATGATATTCCGCAAGATACCCATCTTCTTTCACTGTACCATCAGGCTTTCTCTAATTGACTGAGATTTCTCCCGACCACCAGCTCACGTCTGCACATGCTCAGTTAACATCAGTCATCCTACTGCGGCCAGCTTGATAGTCAGACTTTTTAAACATCGGTGGTGAAACTGCAATTGCTGTTCAAGTTCTTGATAAATTATGTCAACTATCATACAGTGCAGAATAAAAGACATTGAAATCAATAAGTCAATAAATGACTGCATGTAAAACACTGAAAGTGCTGCTTTTTGATGAACTGGACTTAGAATCTGTCAGAATCTCCACAAGCTTTTCAGAGTTCGACATCATCAAACATAAAACCTGGTATTAAATGACCTTTTTGTATCATTATAAATATTTTATATTTAGAACACTTTTGTTTTGAGAACGAGGCTCTGTCTCAGTGAGATTACCAATATAGAATAAATAAACAGAAATTAATTTGATGCAGATTAACTTTTTCTTTAAAGCACTTATCTTTTAGACATACTTTTTGTGTTTTCTTCAATTTTATAGTAAATGAGTCAGCAAATGTTCACCGACTTGATCTCAAAAGCAGACCCAAATCTGCATGCAACTCTTTTATTAAACTTATTTAAATAGAGTGAATAAAGTCAGTGACACAAATCCTCTTCCTGTTGCTGAGAATCAATAAAAAAAATAAAAATCAGTCGACTCCTCCCTCTGCATCAAAAGAAAGGGAAACTTTCTTTTTATGTGGAAAAAATTTAAAACCCTTTGTATGTTATAAATCTATAACCATTTACAGCTTCCTTCCCCACAAAAATTGAAACTTTATTAGCTTCACTAAAATATTTCATTTGTAGTTTATTGTTTGATCATATAAGTAAAAATATCACTAAATTTTGGGGAAAATTTAAAAAAGACAAATTTGACACACAATATACACACAATGTTGTGTATATTGTGTGCATTTCCACTTCACACAGTCCTTCCTTCTGTATATAAAATTAATGAGAAAAACTTCATAAGGTGTGAATACGTTTACGGCCAAGTGTAAAGTTTACGTCGACCACATGCAGCCTCTGCTCACTGCGCTGCCGTACCCGTTATGGGCGCCTCGACCTCCAGCATGCACTTCTCCTGGCGTAGGATGTTGGCCCCGTCGTTGATGATCTTTAGGGCCACGTCCTCCTCCACTCGGCCCTCTTTCACCAGGTGGTTGCGGAGCAGCTCAGCGTTGGGCTTTCCGCCTTCAAACAGTTCTTTCGTTGTCAGCTTATGCTGAGGAGGGTACGGCACAGCTGGAGGACAAACAAAGAAAAAACACATTATTGTAGTGAGCATGTACAAGGACACTGCTTTGAGCTCTGAAGCAATCTGCATATGCAGAGAAATAATGAAGAGTGCATTCTGTTTAAAAAAAAAAAAAAAAAAGTTTTACGTTGTCTGTTCATCACTGGTATTGCAGCCATTACTTTAGTAATCGATTATTCTGACAATTGATCGGATTCAAAAACAACTTGCCACATTCTGAAACTTTTTCATTAAAACACTTAAAACACTTCATCCATTTTTAAAACAATATTAGAAATGCATTAAAAGATGCACATAAACAAACTATTTAATTCCAAATAGGAAAATAAACTTTTTACTGCCTAATATGCAAACGATGCATCTGCAGCTAAAAGGTCAACATGTGAAAAGCTCAGATCTTTCTGCTGGAATGAATACCTATACACTGTAGAGCTGAGAGACTGAATTTGGATTAATCAATCAATAGTTGATAATTGTTGAAATGGTTTCATACTACTTTTGGGCTGTATTAACACTAGGGTTGCAACTAATGATTATTTTAGTAATAGATTATTAATCAATTAATCAATCGGTGATTAAGCAAAAGGTACTTCCTAAGAGGCTAAGTTAGATAAGAATTATTTCAATAATCGAGTCATCACGATGAATCCGATTAATTGTTCCAGCCCTAATTAACTCTACAAAATTTCAGTCAATCACAGATCGTAATCTGAACTTAAGTTCGAAACTTGAACCAACAATTCAATCCATCAAATTTGTATTAAAAAAACAAAAAAAAAACAGGCACATTTCCATCATAACCATCCAAAAGTGGAGAGGCAAACATCTTCATGTTCAGGCCAGGTGAGGGATGTGAAAAGCACACACACACACACACACACACACACACACACACACACACACACA